>NC_081215.1:2911666-3212619 GCF_902713425.1 Acipenser ruthenus
ATAACATACATACAAATGTACAGACGTAGGGATTTGATCCCTACAGGGGATAATAAATAATAAGCTAACAGAAACCTGATGTTTAAAAAAAAAAAAAAAAAAAAATCATAGCGCGGTTGATCCCTAATAATGAGAAATAGTGTTTTGATAATACCTTGGTATCTGGCAGCAACCATTAATGAGCAGAAAGATGGCTATTTGGGTTATTGATTCAAGTCATGCTCTTACCAAGAAGTCACACCTGACATACGCAGCATGCTGTACTTCAACTGCACACGGGACAGACGCTGAAGCATAGGCAGCTCATTGGAGCTCTTTTGTTTTTGGAGCGCATTATTTACATATAGATTGATTTCAAAGTTATACATTACATAAAATGAATACAAGAACATTAATCCAATAAGGTAAACCAGAGCTTGAAAGTATTTAACTATTGGATGGTTTATATACAAGCTTGTCAATGGTACAGCCAGTTGTTTTGTGTCTTAAGTTCATATCTTCTCTAGACCTGTGTGTGCAGGTGCCAGACGGGTCAATACATCGATGCCAGCATTCGCTTTAAAAATGGACACAACACTGTGCTCTGTTGGAGAAACAGAACTGTGTTAATGTGCTGTACAGCACTCCAGGACTGTATCACCACCAAAAAAAAATCTCCTTTTAATATTGTTTTAGCTTCCCTTTTTGGGGAAAAAACAAATGCGATCATTTCTGGCTTCAGACAGGCACAACCTTTGAGATCTCCATCAGTGTTAGGAGACAAATATGTTACATACAGAGTAACAGATCATTGCATTTGCACTTGTTAACCTTTTTTGTCATTGCAACTTCTGACATGGTAATCCGGAACCTTTTGTTTTACAATGACCCAGAGGTACTCCTTTATATTAACTTGCCCTGATGAAATAGCTTGCTCCTAACCTCTGAGTGCATGTCTTTTGCAGTATTGTATTTAGAATAGTATCCCCTACTGTGTCAAGCTACCTCCACTATTTTTGATTCTCATGTGTGTCTTTTTTCTTCTGTTAGTATTGTACATCATGCTGTACAATACTAACAGAATAAATAAAAATAAAACTTTATATTATTTCAACTTCCCAGTCATCAAAGTGGAAGCAGGTGTACCAGAGAAAGGGAGCACTTAGGTGATGAAAATGATCTAGAGAAAGGGAGGGAAGGGGTTAATATCGTCCACAGGTGTAATGTGGGTTTGAGCCACGCTTAATGTCGTCTCTGCGTCAGTGCCAGCCTTGGTGAGGGGGGATATATAAAAGGGGCTAGAGCAGAGCAGAGGAAAGCCCTGATTGTGAAAGACAGCGACAGCACCTTGTAGAGTCTCAGCCTGCATTGATCTCCTCCGCATCACTCAGCATGCAGCTCCGAGCCAGCCTGGTGTCCCTAATGCTTGTGGTGTACAGCTTGAGAGTCGTAGCAGTCCTGCCTGGTGAGGATAGGCTCTCTGTGCACAGTAACAGGGTGAGTAGGGGACTGGGGAGCCTGGGACACCTGCCAGCAAGAGACGTATTATCTGTAAAGGAATATATATATATACATATATATATATATATATATATATATATATATATATATATATATATATATATTTTTTTTTTGCATGGATGACTGTGTAGCATATCATATTTCTTTACCTGAGGTTTCATTTTTTTGGGGGGGGGGGAAATACAATTAGTTATTTAAATAAAAATGTGCTTTATCACTGGTTATTTTGTTATACAGTAACAGGTTTGCAGGGATAGACAGGTGATAAGAAGCAGAGAAGCAATTTCATCATTACTTTTTTTCCTGTGCAAAAAAAGGAGAAATTTTCAGATGCAAAAAATTAGAACATTATCTACGATTCGGGCAAGATAGTTAGATATGCTTTAAAAAAAATGTACATTTTTATTATTTTGCCAATATTTTACTACTCAAGATAACTTTTTGATGTGCCGACTGTTAAATTAGGGATATGTAAGGTTATATAAGAGAAGTACAGGAATAAAATAATGAATGCAAATGATTGTAACATTTAATTAGACTTTTCTACAAACTAGAATTTGAGACCCTCTTGTTTTGTCAGAAATAAATTCAATTCAATTTTTAATATTGCAATAGGTTTACATTTATGATTTTTTTAAAAATCAATGTATTGTATGGATGTCTGTGTATTATAAATCCATATCAAAGTGTCAAAAAGTGGAATTTCAATTTGTTTTTATTATTCCTTTTTGGATTGTAATGTACAAATAATTGTGCAGTTTGGCTCTGCGGGAGGTGAATAAAAAAATATGAGAAAATAAATCTGGACATATGCTTTGCATTAGTCTTTCACACATAACCGTAAATCAACGGGGTACTTGTAGAAATACTATGGTGCATGTATCTAGGCTTGTCCCATCTATCTGTTCATCCATCTGTTCCACTGCACACACAGGAGCTGAGCAAAGAGAGGAAGGAGGGCTTTCTCAAGTTGCTATCAGGCTTGTTGGATGGAGTGGACAGTTCAGTAGTGCTGGGGGAGGACGTGTCCCCCATGGACCTGGAGGAGCCCCTGGACTCCCGTCTTGAGGAGAGGGCCGTCTATAACCGTCTCTCACAGCTACCCCAGAGAGCTCGCAAAGCCCCCTGTAAAAACTTCTTCTGGAAAACCTTCACGTCCTGCTAACACCCAGACCCCCTCGCCCAGCCTCCAACACCAGACCTGTGACACGATGAACTGAACTCGCACTGTAAATAACATGAAAAAAAACAACCTGTGGTCTTCATTCACTCAGTCTGTTTAATTATTATTACATCCAAAATAAAGCATGATTAAGAGATTTGTCTTCCATGTGCTTCCATTTCTTAACATGCCTGCAACTAGACTTGCTAGACTCATGTACAGTAGAGTAGGTTTGAAACATGACATAGGTGAAAGTGGGTATCAAAAAAAATTAAAAAATTAAAAAATATGCATTTATTTAACTTTCCAAGCCTAAATTAAAACTATAATGCCCAATTGTAATTAATTTCAGTGGGTTACAATTGGCTACGTGATTCACTGATGCAATGGTGGGTAATACAGAATTAAAAGTACTGTTTCACTTGGTCTGAATTCTTTTGAAATTCTAAGGGGTTCTATTTTGCATAAAGAGCCCATTCTAATGTTGCATAGAATGCTAGCACTAGAAATTAGGGGGGAGGGTTACAGTCCAATAGGTTTACCAGTGCAGCTGTGAAATGTTATTTGGATCATTATAAAGGGTGGAACCATCTGCTAGGTAAAGCTTCTGGTTAAGAAACAATATTAGCAGCTCGACTGTGCAGAAAAATGGACGAACCTCTGCAGGCTAATACAGCACCCTGCTTTAGATTACAATTTATAACAGAGACATTGACTAGTCGGCCACTGTATTTAAAGTTGCTACCGTGAAAGGGTGCAGTTATGAGGGATCTAGTGTAAGAATCCATTCAATTAAACATGTCAAACACCAAGCCCTCTGTGGTTGATACTCAGTTCTTATTTCAGAACTATGGCTAGTGGAAGCCAGTCTATAACTGCAGGCTTCTCTACAGTTAAATGAGAAGAAATCCCTGGTTCCAGGTATATATCTGAGCAGCCTTGACTTGTCAATTTACCCCCAACTGATGTGCGTATTTATTTTCTGAAACATGCATACAGGCTGCAACTGACACATTCACACGACTGGGTAGTTTTTAATGGATTTCAGCTACACTCACAGATATTCACTGCACAGTGACTGCGCTTGTTCCAGGTTTCCTTGCCAGCTCGTAATGGTGGCTCACTCACCCAGTCACAGTAGTACATATGAACTAAAGACAGTTGCGTGTCATGTGCTATACTGCTTGTATTACTGTGCCTCTTCTGTAGATGAGTAATACTTTTGAAATACTGTAAAGAAGTAGTTTTCAATGTTTTTTTTTTTTTTGCTCTGCTACAATGGAAGCAGGTTTTACCATTCTGATGTAAGGAACCAGTGGGTTTAAATATATCCACAGCTACAGAACACCACAGCTGTTAATGGAAGTATAATAACTGGAGCCGTACGCTTTAAAGCTGACCCTGTGTTTGATTGTAAGCACCAGAAGCAATCTGTACCCAGCGTCGGGTCACGCAGGCCAGCTTTTAAGAGCTGTTATTCTCTGAACCAAAAAGTGCTCCAAACAGATGAACCTTTTCACATGCTGACAAATCTAAGTGACAGCTGATCCACCAATGATGGCTTGAGGCTATTGGGGACGTGCGTGTCAGTTCAGTGTCCCTGAAACAAGAAAGATACAACTGCCTGCCTGTCTGCCTGTCTGCCTGCCTGCCTGCCTGCCTGCCCTCATCTCTCAAAACTGCGGTCTCATAATTACAATGCAGCAGTGACATGATGAAAAAGGCCTTCTGGCTCACCAATATGAGTACTTACCTAATCAGAATTTCAATTTCATCCATCTGAAACACGTTTTACCTAAAATGATTGGTTGTAGAACAATATCTTGGAATTCAAAATAGCTATGCCATTAATCAATGCCAATATTATAATAACAGCCTAAGTTAATACAATTAAAAGTCACTCCTAGGAGTAAGTAAAGTAGTAAAAGTTTTCTTACTTCAAAGACACTTCATGAAGTACAGTAAGATGTACTTAGAGCCCAATTCATACCATTTTATTTGTGATTCATCACTGATAATGTGTTAAAATAATCAATCAATAAAAACAGCTCCTCTTTAGCTTTCAACAGCTAAAGAGTTAATTGAATTGTGCCACAAATGTGCTCAAATACAGGCTGTGTCAGTACCTAACACTGACAGCCACATTGCTTCAACATTGGCTTGAGACCTTAATCTTGATCAGACAAAAAATGGAGTTAGCCTAGGCCACCTAGGCCATAAAAAAGTTACACAGAATACAATAATACATTGTGGTGGTTGTCATAGCAATTTTATAATGAATCAGGTTTCGCTAGCAAGAACATTCTGCTATCAATTGATTATTCTGCATTTGTTAGAGTTTCAGATTTGTCCTGTCTGTTGTGTGTCCTTTATGTCTGTGCCTTTATTAATTGCTTTAATATTTTGCGACTGACGCACAGGAAGTCAAATCAACATTACATGTCAGAAATCAAACTGCTTTTCACTTGTTTGCGCCCTGTTCGATGACAATGATTATACCTCTATTTATTTATGATGCTCGTGCGCAAGCGCCAGCAACACTGCATTCTAGCAGCCTACTTGATTATTTGAGAATATTAAACAGTTTCTCAACTGAACGCTTTTGACTTTTTTGGTTACGTGTGAAAAATGCTATTTGGGTTTAACAGCGTTTGTTTTGCTCGTAAGTAGGATTTGCAGACACATGCTAGGCCCGATGCAATAAAGGACTGTGGATTTAGGTTTCAGAATGCTCAGGCCTCGCTTCCTTTAAGGTAGATTAACAGGGACATGAAATAACAGGCTACCCGTAGAATTACAGTGTGTTACATTATTATAATGTACACTGGTGATATCATTACTCAAACACAATTTTCCAAAGCACTCTCGAAACTTTGTCATACAGTCAAGGCTTGGAAACATGCCTTTCCTCCATCTGAAGTTTCACAATCCTCTATAAAATTATGCTTTACACTCTAACAGAACCCAGTGTAGTAAATTACATCGAGAACATAACACATATTACAAAAACAACTCCAGGAGGAGTTTATTAAATCGACACAGCGTCTATTTAATTTATATAAAGAGGGATGGATCAAAATACAGCCATGCTTTCAATATATCAAATAGGATTTAAAATTTAAAAATATCGCAGTGCAGAAATGTCACTGCAAAATATAATATATTCTAATGGATCTGGTTATTTTTGTGTAGCTGGTATTCCAGATAATTCACAGCATGGTAACAGTGTTTAGTTGAACTTTAATTACAATGTAAATCCATGCGTGGTTCTGTAGTAATTACCTTTGCATTACAACATACATTAACGACCGCCTAACATTATGATTTGCACGCTGTGTTATCTACCTTTGTAAAAGCAAGGCAGCCATTAAGAAAAGAGGAATGAAATGGCACTTTCTGAAATGTCACTGTCTTGAAGTCTAAGGAATCCTACACTGAATGCTTTGTTCTTCAATATCATTATTACCTTGCACCGTGGTATTTATCCATTTGGATTCAAATCTACCTTTTACTACAGCCTGTGACAGCATCCATCTGCGATGCAGAGCTTGTGCGGTCTGCTTGGCGTTTGTAACAGCTAGATCCTTATTTCTTTCTAACAGTATTGAAAGAGGACGTGGTAATCCTAGGCTGCCCTTTTCTACTATTCAGCATATGCTAGAGCCAGCGGGTAACGTCTCTCCTGGCATCACATGATCAGTGCAATAGCTTCCTGGATTTCTTTCAAAAGAAAATGGACAATATTAGATTTCAAATTGTGTCTTCACCCATCGTTGCTGCTTTAATTATTGATCCTCCTGCTTTCACTGGGACTGTTTTAACTGTCTGAATTATCTGCCAAATTAAAACCTGCCACCTGTTCTTTAGACCCTATTTCCACTTCCTTATTCAAATCTTGTTTCTCAGCCGTGTGTCTCTTTGTTATTAGCATTATTAATGAATCACCGAGCTCTGGAACTGTTCCCTCACCCCTCAAACTTGCTGCTGTTGCTCCTTTATTAAAAATAATAATAGTCTCTCCGTCTGTTCTTGTTCTTTTGGACCTTAGTGCGGCTTTTGACACTGTTATCATGATGTTCTTGTACATCGTTTAAGAACTACATTAGTGTTTTTGGCACTTCTCTTCAGTGGTTCAAGTCCTATCTGTTTAACAGAAGACAGTTTGTTACCATAGTAGGTCTGATGTTGGGTCATTCCACAACGCAACTTGCGGTCTGCTAAAAATGATCCCCTTTCCATGCCAAAACCAAAGTTAAGAACTATGGGAGATCCTGGCTTTTGTTATTTGTCCCCTGGTCTCTGGAACTCCCTTCCAAGGTCAATCAGCGACAGGGTCTGTCTATGTTTAAATCGCGCCTCTTTTTTATGCATTGGCTTACAGCAATACATAGTTTTTATTGCATTATTAACATAGATCCCCTGCCATAGCTGTAAACATAAAATCTTAAAATCCCATAAGTGGTTCTCTATATAAAACACAAGTGTGATTGTAACATGGGGGAGTGGAGTCAGACAAATATGGGGGTGTGCACAGCCACAGCGGGTGCAATGCTGAGGCTAAGCCACTGCCATGCAATAATCCGACTTCACCAACTCTAGAAAAGAGCGACTAAAAGGTTTTTTTATTGGGAAAGAGCAATGCATGAACCACAAGAAAAGCAGAGGACAATGTTTTTTATTTCTGAGATAAAATATTCTTTTTGTATTTACAGCCAGAGAATATATCAAATGGATCAGTTTCCAGGGCTTCGTAAAAACCAAGGCATATTAGTCAACATCAGCTACACAAATTAGACACCGTCATTCACAAGTCAGCATCACAGGCAAGGCAGTAACCAGAGCTGACATTCTACCAGGTCAAACTTAGGTTTCAAGCTATAGCTGCAGTGTTTATATGACTGCTTGGTATTTACTATTCAACATCCAAATCTATGTTACACGGCAAACCAACAGAGAAAATCGGTACTTTGCCAGAATTTTTACATAAGCATCAGCATTTATGATTTATGATAAAAAAAAAACAACCGAGGACACAACCTCAGTGTCTTCATAGCTAGTTATGGTCATGATCACAGGTTGTAAAGCACTGAAGGGGACCTAAGCAGAATAAGACTATCCAGATTTAGTTACATCGGTGAATTGGAGATGTGGTTGAGGACTCGGTCAAACGAAATGTATTCAAATCAAAATAAATCAGAGCAACTAAACAGAGAACAAAACCAAGCGAGTCCTCAATCTCACCTCCAATGGAGTTCAGCTACCAAACACCAGGCACGTATTCTATTGGCTAAATAATCCCATTCTCACAGCTATCAAAGAAAGGAACTGGATTTTCAATTTTCAGGCTAAACAATGACATCCATTATCCTCCCCGCTCTCTCCTTCTTAAATCAAGCTTTATAAACGTATCCAGTTACACACAGTTTTTTATTAACAACATGCATTCCAGGTATTGATCAGTTGTGTGCAACAGGAAAGCTAATATATCTTATCCATATGTTAGACTAGCTGTCCATCCTGATGTAAATGGAAAAAGGAGGCAGCAACAGTAATTCCTGGATCAAAGTTCAGTAAGTGTTGGTCCACATTGATCATTTGGTAACATTTTACATTACGTGTCTGTAATTACTGTGTATTTACATAGTACTTAATTAATAAATGCATGTACTTAAACAATTACAATGTTATTATGCATAGTTACAATTACTTAATGTGTAAATCTTTTTGCATGATTTAAACCTAACCCTAACCCTATCCCTAACCCTAAACCTAAACCTAAACTTAACCCTAACCCCTAATCATAAAGATTTTAAAGATTTATACATTAAGTACCTTGTAACTATGCTTAATAACATTGTAATTATGTGTAGGTACATCGGTATTTACTAAGTAACTACTATACACAGTAATTAGAGAAACTTAATGTAATGTGTTACCAATCATTTTAGCGTACGATTTTAATGTTAAAAATTATGTTCAAGATGTTTTGTGTCAATATGTCAACATGATATGTGCTGTCTGACATCTCAATTAAGTAAATACCCTCAAAAATGGAACAATCAGTATTCATTAGGTATGGTTTGGTCTAGCATCTATATCTGGGCAATTATTGTGTACTGTGTCTCTGAGCCTCTCAACTACAGACCATCATCAACGTTTGATGTTTCTGAGTTTTATTTAGTACAGTACCAAAAGATTTAGGTCTTAAAAAAACAAACTTTTCCACTTGTAATATATCCTTGAGCAGTACAGCTCTACAGGAACATCAAAGCCTGCTTCTGTAACTAAAGGATTTGATTAGTTTGCTTTTGATCTAAAAAGAAAAAAAAGGAAATTGGTGACGCAGAATTTATTTTTTTCTTGGGGGACAAAAATTCAATTGAGTTTTACAAATTGAAGACTTCAAAGCAGATCCTTTACAAAGATGCGACCCAAGCAGAATTCTTTTTGATGAGAGGGAACAAGAGACCCCCGTAAGACTGTGATATTGCAGGGGAAGATCAGAATGCTAAACTGCTTTCCAGGATCGTGCTTGAATAGGTTGCTTGCATTTTAAGGGGAGCAGTGGGAAGCTATTAACCCTTTCCACCACAAATTTATTCTTCTGCACACTATGTGTGACATTATACACGCACATTAAAATCCAGTAAAAAAAATACTAAATGAATTGAATGCAGGTAACTATAATTATTCTATCTTCTACTAATCCCCTTAAAATGATGATGATGCCCTAAAAGGTAACTTTGCTATCCCTTAACATTGATTACACTTTAGTTAGCCAATATTAAATTAGCTTTAAAAGCCATTTTCATTTTTTATTATTATTATTTTTTTCCAATTTGATGGCGCTTGCAGTCATTCAGATTGGTTGTGGGTCCTGCTGCTCCAATGTTTTGTAATTATGTTTTTGAGCTTGTCTGGACAAGTGCTGTATATAAATCAATCTTTATTTTATATAGCGCCTTTCATAGTGGACCACCATCACAAAGCGCTTTAGAAGATGCAGTAACAACAAGAAAATCCATAATATTTTAAATACAGAGAAATGCATAATACATGATATACAGTAAAAAAAAAAAAAAAAGCAGAATACATTAAATACAGTGGAAAGTGCATAATACATGATAGTAACATAATACATGAAATAGTAGCAGCAACACAGCAGCTAATAGCAGATATCAGGCTTAAAGAGCATGGAAAGCAAGAGAGAACAGGTGGGTCTTGAGAGTTGATTTAAAGCGAGCGACGGTGCACCAAAGCTGGGAGAGAGTTCCAGAGAGTCGGAGCCATGAAGCTAAACGAGCGTTCTCCAAGTGTGGTGAACTTATGCTTGGGGATAACAAGCAGGCCATATATATAAAAAGTCAAACACAGGTTTTGAACAACTAGATTTATTTATGAGTTGAGATCACGTGACTCCAGCCAATGCTAAAGTATGTGGGGCAAACTGAAAGCAGGTCTTGTGGACTGATGCTAACAAAACAAAATCACGTAGATGTTTCCCAAAGAGCGAGGTTCTTCACCTGCCAAAACATTTCTGACAGGCATATCATATAATGCTGCATTGAGGGTAAGATTTACTGAACTTGTTTATTCACTGTTTTAAAGGGGAGTTAAATATGTCATTTCCTGCATATCTCTAAGGACTGAATGATTCCAGCTCTCTCCCTCTCTCCAGAGTCCCGTTCATTCTCAGGGACTCAGCTGTAACATTTCCGGAGAACAAGTTTGCTTTTGACTGGTTTGAAGCCGAGCTCGTGACAAATGGAGGCATTGTTACTTTTCTTTAGATGCTTTTCGAAGAGGCGAAGGCCCGGCTAATAAATGTCTTGCGTCTGTCAGGACTGTTCTATAAAAGTCAGACACCGCGGGTCTGTTTAATGCACTGCTGGCAGGACACAAAGTGAATTTGGCATTTACTAAGAGAAGAATAATGATGTCTGATAGATTTGGGTGTAATTGTTTTCCAGCCCGCCTCTTAGTCTTAAAGCACATAATGACCACTTTGCACAATACAGCGAAACAGAATTCTCAGAAAATGAGATGTCATGGCGATAAAGAAGTGAGGTCGGACAACCATCTCCATAGCAATGCAATATACGCATCACACTTCACCAGTTCCAGGAAATTTAGATTTTAGATAATGCAGAAAAGACCAAAATAAAATGTTGTCAACCGAATCAACATTTTGGACAGGCATGCATCTAGTGTACGCCTTTTTTTTGTTCAAAACAACCAATAACATTTCCCAAAAATAAATAAGTTGTGAGCAGAAGACTTATAAAAAATAGGTTAATAATTAACAACTGTTGCCAATTTAATACACGATAGTGTTCTTGGAAAAGCAATGTTGATATGGTGGCTATGACACAAAGCAGAAGATGTTTAGCTGTTCACTATCCTTTGCTTACATGTCTGTTTCAGTCAAAGCACCATAAAATGGAATTGAGTACGGCACATACTTTCATAAGGGTTTTCACAATGTTCTCGAGACCACTGTACCACACCGCTTACAACTTATCTTGTCTGCTGTTTTCGTAATACACCGATACAGTCAACGTTTTTATGGTGAGTGAGATTTTTCAACAATATAGAGTGTGGAAAAATGTAATTAATTGCCCTAAATGCAATTCTTCTATGGAACTTACCTTAACCCTAATGTTAAGGTAGGTGTTTGTGTGTTGGAATTAAGAACTAATTTAAATCTTAAATCTCAGTTTTCAAATTCTCTCAGCTGGCCTCTGGCAGAAAAGCCTTACTGCTCTGGCAAATTGGAATGTTTTCATTTCATAATGATGTAGCGAATTGAGACATAATTAAAAAAAAATGATTAACATAATTTAGATATTTTATTTAACATCATGTAATCAAAGAAACTACAAAGTGATATCGCAAAAGTCTACCGGAAGCCACACTAGTAGTACGGTATTCCATGTTAGATTTCAAAATGTCAGTTTTTTAAATTTGTGTCAGTTTTTTGTTAAGTATAACTACAAAGCATTATGTAATTCAATATGTTAACATAACATTATCGAGCAGGTTTCATTCAACTTTATGAAGCAAAATTAGTTCATTCTATATCTGTTGCGCATCCTTCTGTGTCGTTTTACCTCAGCAGTGTCTTCTGGGTCAAAGCAGGTCAGTCTACTGGGGGAAAAACATTGGTTAATGACAGGAAAGAAACCATTGAAGTAGAAGGGACAATGTTATCCTCCAGATGAAATTCCCAAGCAAGTGCAACCCTAACTGAAACCAAGTCTACAAACAGAGTGTAGTACCAGATTTCATGTTTAAAATAAAAAAATATGTGATTACTATAACATGTGTTTCTTTCAAGACTGCACATTTTAAACCTAAACTGTGAATGGAAATACACTGTAGGTAGTATCATTATTTTAGCTTCTATTGCCAGCATACGGTGAAAAGGAGGGGCTGCATTAAAATGCACTCTCCTACACAAATAATGAGAATTGAAACATATTATACCATAAGAACAACAAACTGCTGAAGGCAGTGCCGTTTATTAAGGTTCTGAAGATTGAAATATCCATTACCAGTAATCTTGTGAAATGTTTATCCTGCTGCATATGTATTACATTTTTTAACTATACTTTGCATATAATTAAAAGGTCACTGTTCGTGTTTTATTTATTGATGCGCTTTCCTCTACGACAACAATCACAAACATTAGTAATATGGTCTGCGGTGCTAGTTTTTGTCCGAAGACTCTTTTTTAAAAAAATTCTGTTTTGAAACAGCCAATAGAAACAGACAAGAAAGCTTTTGTGAATGCAGTATTGTGTTTAAACCTTTCATGCATATCTCCCTCATATAGGGTAAAAAAACCTCTCTTCTAGACTTTATATGTGGATGTATGTAAGACGCAAATGCATGATAGCCTTATATGATGATGCCAGATATTTTCAATATTTCATGCATGAAATAGTTAATCGAAACAGGCTTTTAAAACAGTCTTTAAATAAAGAGTTAAGTCATGAACATGGACCTGTCCAGACTGAAGAAAAAACTTAACAATAATGACAACCCAGCAATCACTGTAGATTTGAGATGAATACAGTGAACTGCAATTACTGTACCAGTACTTTCCCACTATTACAGTTGTATTGCACTGCTCACGGTGGTGTGTTTAATCTCGCTGAATAGACAGAGATATTTTGCAAAACAGTCCTTTAAACCCAGCCTCAGTATACTGTCATGGTATATCAACAGCATTGTTTAAATGTACTAGAGTCCTCTATTACACCTATATAAATAAGAATTTCAATCAAAACTCTTAATTCCTATTATAGTTCTCTTTGTGACCCCTGCTGCTCCATTGTTCAAATAATAGGAACGTAGGCCGGTTTAACACTAAATCATTATAATGATACAGGCATCACTGAGATCTTGAAGTTTCTGGATCAATTTTACGTTTATTGCTTCTGCCGTGTCCCCAGACGGCTTATTTTAAATTACGCGGAAACAGGTTAAGAAAAGAATGTTTTGTCTGTGATTGAAAAGCCCAGCAGTGTGGAAAACTCGTCTGTCTCAGTGTTACAGTTGTGATCCCCTCCAAGGGACAGAAGATTACTTTAAAAGGCTATTGATTAAAGATAGGTCAGGGTTTAAACATTTTTTTACGCTGTGTTAATTTTAAACATTACAGTAGAACAGGACGGTACCATTGTTTCTGATGTGATGGGAGTTTATACATATGTAGAGCTTTAAAACCTATGACTAATGCACAGTAAATTAAGCGCCCAATGCCCATTACTGACATTTAAAAAAAAACAAAAAAACTAATATCCAATATCACCACCCAAACAAACAGCACTGAATGGTAGAGAAAACAAGTATTATAGTGTTAGGTTGCATTGCCTTTCATTTCATAGTGTAACATAGTGTACTGCTTATGGGGTTTTCTGCTACTGCTCTCCAGTCTTGAATTGTTGAAGCAAGGAGCCTGAAGCACAATTCTACTTTTCATTTAATTTCTATTTTCTTGAAGAAGTATGAATTAATTGTTATGATGTTTTGAATTCAAACAATAAATGCTACTCAATTGACTTTAAAATATCTACAGTGAAAGAGTTTTTCTCTTGAACCAGTATTACAGGCTCTTGAATCACCGTGACCTGTTGAAAACCAACAACTACCAGCTCATCCCAGTGCTGGCCATTGCTGGAATTTCCAAGTGACGTGATCACGTGACCCCCACGATTCCTACAACTAGGAAATGCAAAAGTATGTGGGGCAAACTGAAAACAACAGGTCTTCCAGACTGATGCTAACAAAACAAGATCTTTCCCACAGAATGAGGTTCTTCTCCTGCCAAAACATTATACTAATCCTTGTAAACAACATTCGTAACCTCCTCCTGCTGCAAGCGTTAGCAGGGCCCTGCTTGTTTAGTTCATAGAGTGGCATGTAGGTTCA
Source organism: Acipenser ruthenus (assembly GCF_902713425.1). NCBI lineage: Eukaryota > Metazoa > Chordata > Actinopteri > Acipenseriformes > Acipenseridae > Acipenser > Acipenser ruthenus. The sequence goes on from NC_081215.1 coordinate 2,925,765, forward strand.
GGTGTAAAGCTGTCCTTCTGAAATGTGTTTGAAATAGAGACAGCAGCTGCTCCCGTCTTATTATTGCATCCCATTCTCTCTCATTACAGGTTCACAGCGGTGCACCTGGGATCCCAATTGGACCATGGCAGGGCTCGGCTGTACCAGACAGAGGCACGGGAGCACCAGGAGACAGATCCTAATCCATGTTAACAGGCGCCAAAGCCTAAATTGAAAGAGTAATGGGCTTCTCAGAGTGAGGATTAACTTCAGTGCAAGATTCAACATCAATTCATCAAGTGCAATTTTCTGTTATTAGCCTTGCTTTTAAAAGCAGCTGGTAAGTAAATGCGGTTTCATTTTTAGCTCTGCCCTAACTCCTCATTTTGACAACAGCCTTGCTTTCTCTTCTAATACTAGGCAAAATCTGTGATTTTCATACAGTCGTTTATAAAATCTGTTATAGGAACGAGCACTGTCAGTTTTGACACTTCAATATATTTCAAGCAGTGTTTGTTTAAAGATTAGAAAATCTGTCCTAGCGCTATTTGAAAGGTACTGTATGCTCCTGGACAATCCTGAACAAATTCGGGCATCAAATTTCAAATTTTCAAATGTATTTATTTAACCAGGATAGAACCCTTGAGATGTATACAGCATATATCTCATATACAAGGGGGCCCTGGCAAGATAAACAATGTTATAAAATCAATAAATCATTCAGGACAAAACAGTTCAAACAATCAAAAACAATAATACAAATAAAAGTAATATAATAGTTAATATTTACAGGATCTGCATCTACATACTACTACAGATTTCTACATATGAAAAATACCTACCGAGCACAGTTCTGCTGTGGATCAAAGGTACCGGGATACTCTAGATCGCAAAGAGATAAGTAACGATTTACCAGGAAAAGTCCATATTAAATGGTTAGATCAAACATGTACAGTCATAACAAGACTATGGCCTCCTCCTCCTAGTATTGTATCAAAAGACACATCATTGTTTCCTGCTCATACATATTATATGAATAATATTTCATAGTTTTGGTGGCACCTTTTTTTTTAATGCTAGTGTGCTCAAATATTTTTGCACAATTTTTATTAGCTTTACCACAGCACTCCCGATGAACTGAAGATCATTAGGCATGCTTACTGCTATATCCAACTGGAAGGCTTATGTTATTATAGGCCAGACTACATTTAACCCTTTCAACCCTTATCTTAGTGCAGTATGTTAACATATGCCGAGGAAATCACGCTGAAACCTCACAGGACTTCTAAGTCCCAGTCTGAGGAAGTGTATCAATAAATATTTAAAGAAATGTGTTTATTCTCAGGTATACTCAATAAAGGAGCTCCTTCTTTAATCATTAACTTAATTTCGACAAAAATAATCCAGGACTGAAAGGGTTATCTTGATTACGGGTGGCATCATAGAACTGACTGGCCCTTGTATGTACAGTAACAAAAACATGCACAGCAGGGCAATGCAACAAGAAAGAAAGAAAATGGCATGGTGGTCTGCTGGTGCTTGCTGCTGAATTAAATAGCCTAACAGTGCAAACTTTTTCATATCCATGAACGAGCAACATTTGAATCACCCTGTACTTTAATACTAACAATAGCAACTATCAAAACCCCTTTTACTTTGTACTGTATTAAATACAATTTGGCTTCTGCTCCCGACTACAAAAAAACACACGACTCGAGCAGTAATAGACATGGAGCTTGTTGGAAGTAATAGCAAGCTTCTGTTCTGAAGTACGCTATTTGTGCCTCAATCAATGAAATGGTTTAAAAACATGATATAGTCTAGTCTGCTGCAAGAATTCATTATCTAACTCAGGGTGGAGCAATGGGTAATGTTTGTACTTGTTAAAGGCATGTTACCCTGGGACAGGTGCTTTTGTATTTGAAGAGCTGAGGGTTCAATATCCCATCCAGGATTGAATCAAACCTTAATTGAGGTCCTGGTTTCTGATTGTACAGCAAGACCTGCGTCTGGAGTACTTGAGTCAACTGACAAAATCACTGTTTTGAATGATTGCCTTACAAGTTGCTACAGTCTATCTGGCGGGGTTACTGGCAGAGAATTGCACGGCACCACAGTACAGTGCCAGGACTTTTATATTCGACAGAGACTCCCATTAACATGAAACATGGTTTAAGCACAAAGCTTTTATAGCTCTTGTTTTAACAGGTACAACCTACACAGTTAATGAGCTGTTAAGATTACATGCACATTTTAAACCTCCAAGAATCTCCAAAACCATTATGGCAGCTTGGTACAGCCAGGACACGATCCTGTGCTCCCCTGACTGAATGACACCCTGCACACCAATCGGCTGTGCCTTCACCAGGTGAGCCACTCTGGGATCCCCTGAGAGCCAGCTTTTAGATCCTTGCATGCAAAGTAGATAGTTATCTATTATCAAAGTCTTGCATATTCTCAGTGATAAGTTTATCCCTGCTTCAGACTTGAAATGAAAGCAATTAATGAGATGGGGACTTTGAACACGCATCATGACAGGAAGTGGTACACATGCAAATCAGATGGAATCTTCCTGTCCTTGATTTTAACAGCCACCGTTCAACTTTTCATTTCTAAGTTTGGATTGTCTCTGATAGTAAAATGCCCTAGAGCTGCTCTGCTCCATGCTGGTCTTCGGGTGTTACAGTCCCCCTCCCATGCTCTCTGTACTGTCTTTAACTCCATGTCATTCCCCTGTCTCATGGATCCAGTATAGGAGAGTGGCACAGCATGGGTTAACTGGAAATGCTGTCCAGCTAAATGGGTGACTCTAATTGATGCGTGTTGTCAGACGGTCACCCAAAAGCCGAATGCATAATAAAACAAAAAAGATACAAGACACCACACAATGCTGGAAAACCCTACTGCCCGTCCCCTCTCTAAACACTTTGACAAGCAGTTATAATGCAAAAAGGTACTCCCCAAAACAAGAACAAATAAGGAAGGTTGCCAAAATACAGCAATTCCATATTTGGGAGAAGAAAAAAGGATTCCAATGGACATATCCTTTCTCTCTATCTGGAATAATTCTGTAAATTGAAGAAAATTCAATGCATTTCACCATGCACTTTTTATAGCATGCAGGGTTTCAGTGAGTTCAGGATTAGATTAATGATGGGATTTAGGATTAAATGACATAGTCAAAACAAAGTGATATTGAAATATTTTAATGAGTGTTTTTTATTGAAAGAGGTGTGTATTGTGTAGCTTTTTCTTTTTAAATAATTGTAATAATATGCACTGATTATACTTTACACTGGTATACGAATAGAGAAATAAATAACTGAAGCTTTCACTTTAATAGGTAGACCGGGGTGTACAGTATGTGTGTGTTTTATCCTCATTACATTTAGAAAAGGAATACAGTACAATTACCAATACAACATTGATTCCAGGAAGGGGCAACTGGCTCTACATTCCTTATTATCTTATTCAGAACCTAATCAAGCTGCACAGAGATAAAAAAAAATCCCTTTGTTTTCAAATGAGTCCCTGACAAAGTGACACCAAAGCATCAGGTGACGGCAGTCAATTTTACAAAAGGTTGCTTCATGTTGCCACAGGGACAAGAGCTAGTTTTCCGCTTGAGTGATCCTTAAAAAGTTAGAGCGGCAAAGACAGTAGCACCCCATTTCTAGTTTCTCGTCTCACATTGACATTGATCATTTCCATTACTCGCTGAACTGGAGTCTGGAGGGTGTCAGCCGGACCGCAATCCCAGCCTCTGCCTTTTGATGTCAAGCAGGCTGCTCTTTGTTTAATGAGGAAATGCAATCGCTGCCTTCTTGTGTGGAAGGACCTCATTTTTCTATGGAGCAGCAAGCATTAGAGCTGAGATGTTTGTGTTCAGATCGAAACAGCCCCCGGGGGTCATGGATAGGTCTGTGAGTGTGTGTGTCATGTTTGTCTTTTGAATTCAGCTGCACGCTCGACTGAACATTATTTCCCGGAGTCCAGGGTGACACATTATCAGATGTGCCTTGACTTTATGTATTGTCTCTCCCGTCTTGATCAAATTTGAAAAGATATCACCAGGTTCTCTACCTCTGAGGTGCAACACACACAACAAATATGTACTCCTTGGTCTATCAATGTAAAAGTAATTCTGGTTCGTTAGTAAGTCGTAAAGTGATTTATTTAAGGGATAACAGCATTTAGTGTACACATTTTCTTTATCCGAGAAGGAGTCAAGGTTTTATACTAGTGATGGAGGCAGTTGTCTTTCAGTGCACAAATGCATCCTACTCTTTTTTAAGGTCCTCGACTCTGAACCTTCAAAGGACTTCATCCAGTGCCAGTCTGTGTGCTGTGCTGTGAATGGGGGCCTTTGTGACGTTAGCTTGATAAAACTATGTCCTGTTATCGTCACAGTCACAAAGTGTGGATTTTTTTTTTTTACTTACAGCTAAAACTCAATTGGCTTAATTTCAAAGCAAACTCAGGAATATTAATAATACTGTAATAGAATAGCTGACTACTGAATAAGGCCCTCCTGTGGTGACAGCGTCCTAAATGCAATACTTAAAATTAATGGTACACTATATAAAATTAAATCTAAATGAACTGTTCATCAAAGGAACTGAGCATTTGTTGTTGCTATGGCACCACTATCATTTTTATTTAATCCAGACCACAGCCCTTTACTTGTTCGAGGGGTTATAGGTTGGTAGGAACCGGTCTCTGGTACTTTTTAACTGTAGAACATTTATATTTTGAGTTATATAGAAATTAGATAAACTGTGAGATTTTTATTTTTTAGTTCCTTATTTCTTCTCATAAGACAAAAATGGGAATCGAACACATTTATCCAAATAATAATTATCATTGAATAATTGCAAAGACATTTAAAAAACAACCAGTGGGCGTCATTAGATTTGCTCTTTGTTTGAGTTAATCGTCTTTACACTGATTCATGAATCATTGCGTCCTTTCAATTTCTCGTACTTCTCTAAGATGTTACATTTAATTACACACCAGCGCTCTGAAGTGTGAACTGGCAGTCTTGCACGCCTTTGTATTAGGTTCACAGCTAACTTTGAGCATGAATCTGTTATTCATCAAAGTAGAAATGTCATGTTTTATTTCAAAGTACTAACTCCGCGAATGTGATATCATGGCAACACATAATTAAAAGCACTCAGGTAGAAGAACAGAACAGAACAGATTTCACTCATGATGATTTCTTTCCTTACTTAAGAAGAATCACAATATATAGGCTATTTGTAGAAGAACTTCCATAAATTAGAGCTATATGAATCAAATCTTATCATTTTGTTCTCAGGTTCTGAAACCAGTTTCTTAAACGAATGATAAGGCTTCAAAACCCATTTTAAACAGATCTTTTTTCAAGTACTATGCTTTAGATTAAGACACTTGCACTGCTGCTTCCTGTTACAATCTCACTTCCTGTGCTGAAGGTCAATAAAGTCTCATATTGGAAGTAATAAGGTACTGTACCAAGAAGCAGTAGCTTCCCTTATTTATAGTGTACTTGTAAAATTTAAGTAAAAACGTGCTGTTCTTTTCGCTTCAAAATAGCTAGAATATTGGAAAGTATATACAGTAATAATATCTTGTTTTGGTTTTGGTTTAGCAGTCAGTGACTGACCTCTACCCTCTTACAATCAGCCACACACATATCTCGATGCACCTTTGAAAAACACAATCAATGCTTACATTTGCTAACGAAATAGCCTTCCGGGCTACCTTATAATTATAACTCTCAACGAGCACTTGAGAACTAGGATGTAGTTTAAAGACCCACTTAGCTGAAATAATTGTTTAGTATTAGGATGACAAATTTACCATTAGCATGTATAATCCTCCGTCCGTTTTAATAGCGGCAGGAAATCATTTCATTTCATATTTATTGGGTTGTTTATGTCAGTTCGGATGCGTTCGCATTTCCAATTCATTTAAAATTCATAACGCTGCTGGGATTGGCTCTGGTAAAGCAGCACGCACCTGTTAGTTTACTGGTACCCTTTTGTTTTTCAACAGCGTAATCTGGTCCCATTCATCAAAAAAGCCTGATTGCTTCTCAACATGAACTGTGGCTCTGTCTTACAGATTAGCTCTTAGAAGGCTGGTACGGTATATTTAAGCTTTTAAGGGCCCGGTAAGGAGTGTTGATTGGAAGTTTCTGAAAAACCTGCCACGCTTACAGCAGGACAGCAAGTATGTCATTGAGTGATCAAAGTCTTGCAAGCAAGTGGCTTAAACCACACAGAACTTGTTTGGTACAATATGGAAACCCTCAGAGAAGAATTAATGATGCCTAATCAGAGAAATATCTGGTTAATCTTATTACAATCACAGCCTATAAGAACCTTCAAACTAATTCTTCTTGGTTTTACAAGTGGTACAATTGTCAAGAAAGGCACAATTGCCAATTATAAAGGTTTCTCAGACCCCCATTAGAGCTAAGCTTTAACTTGTAGCCTGCAAAAAAGGATTCACAATATAAAAACATGTACCATTATGCTTTAACTATGATAAGCCTATCAATATTGTAAAAAGTGTAAAGCTATCAATATTGTAAATACAAATAAACTTTAAATACAAATAAACTATAAAGCACAGTTAAACATCACGATTTTTGCGTATTATGGCTACATTTCTGCTGACTTCATTCAGTAAATTAATCCTGTGCAAAATTTCACCCTGAAATAAAAAAGAATCACAGCAATAGTGAAATATCATTTTTTGTTGTGACTAATTTCGATAAACAGTTGCATAGCCACTTTGTAGGTCGTGTTGAGCTGAAATAATCACTGTTTATAGGAAAATGATTAAACAGACCAACTTTGTTTGCACGGACTGATAGCCATGGGTTTAATCAAACATTAATTTCACAAGCAAACCATCCAGATTTCTGATGCGGTTCACTTCTGAGAATCACCACCTTCTCAAAAAGTGTGGCAAAGGATGGGGAGTTTAAACTGCTCCCTACTCCCTGTGTTATTTTCAATTAAAACAATTAAAAAAAACAAAAAGAAAATACTTGTTTTGATCTGCTCAGCATCTTCCTGCACTTTCACTTCAAAGGCAGATCAATACTAGGGTTCAGTAACCTGACGTACACAGAGGTCAAAGATTAGCTGTCTCTTCAGTTTGTATTTACTGAACTACATTAGTTTATAAGTGCTGTGAAAGAAGAGCATGATGAGGTAAGAGCACAATACATTGTTTTAATGCCTGTAGGATTCACTTTTAAAATGCTGATAACCATGTACAGCTATGACCAAAAGTTTTGCACCACCTTATAGAATTAACTCATTTTGCTTCATAAAGTCGAATGAAACCTGCTGAATAATGTTACGTTAACATATTGAATTACGTACTGCTTTGTAGTTTTCCATATACTTAACAAAAAACTGACAAAACATTTTAAAAAGTGACGAAATCTAACATTAAATACTGTACTAATATTATGGCTTCCGGTAGACTTATGTGACTTTTTCTAGTTTCTTTGATTACATGATGTTAAATAAAAGATCTAAATTATGTTCATATAGGTTTTTTTTCTTTAAATAACGCCTCAAACCTAAAATTCTAGATGTTGCAAATCTTTTGTCCAAAGCTGTATTGCTATATAAAGCCTTTGTAGGTGTGACATTAATAATGAAATGATCAAGTATACTTAATTCAATAAGATACCATATTATATGTCATAAACAGTAGCACATACATTACTAAAGTAGCATTTAGTAGAAACCCATTTTTATTACATATTTAAGAAGATTGTTTATTTATAATCCCATGTCAAAATTGTAAAATGGTATCTGAAAACAACACAATTTTAAAAATCTTCCATTTTAATTTTGGTTTTGCTTTCTGACTTATAACAAGATGTTGTTTATAACCTCCTGCTGCTGTATGTTGTAGCACCTGTAATCAACGTGGAGTGCACGGAAGGCTAAATAACCTATGGAAGAATGCAGTAAACAGAAGAGGAATTATATAGTGTAAAATGTAATACTGTACTGCAACTTTAGTTTAATTATCTGAGCTGTTTATTTTGTTCGGTTCTTTTTTGTTCCTTTAAAATAAAGTGCTTTGACACATATGCTTTTAGCTTTAAAGTATGCTGCAATGTTATCCAGTATTTCAAGTGCTGCAATTGTATTTCCTTTTTCACAGGTTGCTGGTAATTGCAGTCAGTGTGCTGCATTTAGCTTTCAGTATTGACCTAAAAGCCTCACATGGAAGTTTTTCCACACCTGGATTTCCAAACCCCTATCCCAATAATATCAAGCGGATATGGAACATTACAGTTCCTGTGGGGAACAGGATTAAGCTTTACTTCACAAACTTCAATCTAGAACCTTCCTACCTGTGTGAATATGACTACGTTCAGGTAACTTTTCTTCTTAAGTCTCAACCCTAGTTAAGGGAAAATATATCCTTAAGTGCTGTTAGTGTATAAAGATAAGTATGTATTCATATTTTTATGATTTTAACTTTAAGAACACTGAGGTGCTTTCATTAATGTGTCTACGTGCTTGTGTCTGTATATTTGATTTCAAGTAAATAAAACAAACACAACTTTTCAGATTCTCACGGGAGGGAATGAAACGGCACGGTTTTGTGGAGAGAATGGTATAGACACTGAGGAGGCCCCCGGGGTTACTGCAATCTACTCAACAGACAACACCATGACAGTCATTTTCAGATCTGACTATTCCAACGAGAAGAGGTTTACCGGCTTTACAGCTTTCTTTGCATCCGAAGGTAGACACTTCAACCTTGTTTATGTGGTTTGTAAAGCGCACTGTGCTATTGCAGAACAGAAAACCTTAATACAATTTCAAAAGCGTTTATCCACCAGCCTCTTATCAACTCCTTTTCTATTCTGGCTCAATCATTATTATAAGTTTCCAATTTCTCTTTGACAAGCATTTATAATAAAACGTGGGGATATTATAGTGGAGACTGAAGACAAAACACTACTGTTAAGTTAATTGAAATTAAGGAAGTGTGAAAATGCTTGTGGGCTAGTAACTGGATGGCTCTAATCAGTCGAGTCAGACAGATTACAACAGAAAATTGATTTCTCTGCGTTCTTCCATTTCCTACCTCCCTGCTTGCATTGATGACAGGTTTAAGCTCCGCACTTCCTACGCTTTGCAGTTTCACCGCCTCTGCCTAATCATATAGACAGGCTCCTTTCCATGGGTGATTCGTATATATGTGCATAGCGGTAAACAAAGCAAAATCCTTCAGCCCGTGCTAGCAAAAGGGTTTGTTAGAATGGGCTTAACGTTGTTCTCTAAATTGGTATATAGTAGTCACATACACTATATATATATATATATATATATATATATTATTTATTTCTTAGCAGACGCCCTTATCTAGAGCGACTTACAATTGTTACAAGATATCACATTATTTTTACATACAATTACCCATTTATACAGTTGGGTTTTTACTGGAGCAATCTAGGTAAAGTACCTTGCTCAAGGGTACAGCAGCAGTGTCCCCCACCGGGGATTGAACCCACGACCCTCCGGTCAAGAGTACAGAGCCCTAACCACTACTCCACACTGCTGCCCTGCTCATTACAATATGAGTGAATTGACTGTAGCCAAAAAAAAAATAATCATAATAGTAATTAATGGTAGCGCTGCATAAGGTGTAAAATAATGCAATGTTGGTATAATTACTGTATGTGGCCTCAGTTAGTGGCTCCTTGTACTTTTCCCAGAGTGCCCTTGGACCCTTTGACATTCTTCCTGTTTCCTGTTATGAATGACATGGTTGGAACCCAGTTGCTAAGACCCTTTGCCACTAAGTGAAACCCAGACCCTAGCCTTGAGAACCACTGGTATAGTCCCTTCAACCTATTCAATGTGTTCTTTGAGCCTGTTATATTAACCTTTCTAGTACTGAAAATGAGGTGCTATGCCATAACATTCATTATTATCCTTGTTTAACTAAATGTAAAATAGGACAAGAAGCCACGTTTGACTTTATTTCTGGCTTCAAACGATAACAACAATGCCATGAAAGATGTTTCTGGTCTGATATCTTTCCTAATGTCACTTGATTTCTAGGAATTATTTTGGCTTATCACTGCAAGTAGAGTTTAACTCATTCTTGACTGATGCAACCCCCCCAAAAAAATAAACCAATTTTGAGGCAATGTCCAGTTACAAAACAACGATTGGCAGATTGAATTTTAGAGCTGTCCACGGGAACGCGCAGGCGTGGGTTGATCCGCAGTTCTTAAAAGCTGTCCTCCCGGCTTACCATAATTAGCAGTGAAGGGTTCAGACAATTAACCTGTCATTGTCAACCCGGATTTACAGTGCCTGAGAGAAGGGCGTACTGTCTGTCACTCCCAGATCCGTGAGTGACAAAGCTGTCAGAAAGAATTACATGAGCTGCCAGTGCAATAATGATGATGATGATGATGATGATGCTTTTACACCTGCTGCTGCTGAGACGTTGCTTCTAAGTAAAAGGCCAGCCTGCCAGCCCTCAGTTCTCCTCTACACTTCTAACGAGCACCCAGAAGCATTACCTCCCACTAATCTACCCCCTCGAGGGCTTTGTCTGTGTGCTGTGGGTTACACAAGGCATTCTGTATACTCCAGATACAGGCACCGCAGCAAGCCTACAGCAAGTCTGCTCACTCGCACCTGACAAGGCTGCACATCTGTTGAGATCGCAGTGACTACATGGCCCACCAATAAACAGCTCCACAAGTTTCATTTATTTTAGTCCGTAAACTGTTTTACAGCTTGTACTGACTTGCTGCTTTTTATGGTTTATAACAGTGGTTCATGAAATGTTTAATCATTGTTCCTGTTTTCCCAGATATTGATGAATGTGCAATCACAGAGGATGGAGAGCCTCTCTGTGACCATAATTGCCACAATTACGTGGGGGGCTATTACTGCACCTGCAGAATGGGGTACTTTCTCCATTCCAACACGAGGACATGCACTGGTAAGGGGCTGTACTACATCAGACTGCTTTTTTGCATTACCCCGTGCCTTCACAAGTATTCAATTAGGAGATTGTATTATTAGTAAATCTGGCTTTGTGCAGTAGGTGGTGCATACAGTAAACCAGACAGAAACAACTATATAATTCATTCAATCATTTTAGTTTATAACATGTTTTTGGTGTGGTTTACTCCATTCAAGCATGGCGCTCTGCATATAAAGATTAAACGACCTTGGCAGGCGGTTTAATTGCACCAATCAAAAAACTCCAGAAGAATTCAATTGACTTTCCTGTCCCCAAAGCACATCCTCGTATGGTTCATTTAGCCAGGTTTGTCAAAGATTTAAAAGATGATGTTGAATAATGCGTCTGCCCTGGTGCTAGCCTGGCTGAGGCTCATGGGAGGTACCCATGTCCAAGTATCTCTGACATGCATCATGAGTTCAACTAAATTACTTTGGGTGCCCGGGGGAATAAGATGTCAAGGCAAAGATAATTGATACCTTGCTTTCATACATAGCAGTAACAGCACCTGGTTACTTCCATAGATAATTCATCATTGTTAACACAACAGACTCTTTTTTTTTTTTAATTGTTGTAATTATTTACAAGAAAATGTTCTGATGCATAAACACTATATAGTTCTATGGATATATAAGTTTAAAATAGTTATGCTGAAATAATAATAATAATAATAATAATAATAATAATAATAATAATAATAATAATAATAATAATAATAATAATAATAATAATAATAATGAAAAACTAGTTACTAAATTAGTTGTTAGGTTTCCTTTACAATTTAGAAGACATCAAAGCAGGATAACAGCCAGAAATCATATTTAACCTTTGGGGAAAACAAATATTATTAATTAAAATAATACCTTTTTTAATTCTAATAATTGTTGTTGATAGATGGTCTAATAACCTAGTGGAATGTACATGAATTGGTGTCCTTTCATAGGAAGTCTAAAGGAACTCAATATGAAAACATTTATTAGTTCATATGTAATTCCAAAGTTACCTTAACATAGTTTACTTTCAAAATATAAGTATACTGCATCAATAAAAAATGGTTTTACCGTCTGAAATGTATGACTTTTCAATAATTTGGATTATACTCCCAGCCCAATTCACATTCACATTGTGTTCCATTCTGTTCCAAAGTCAAACACAAACAATTCAATAAGTCTGAGCTGATGACCTAGCGCCAGTCAAAGTACCCAATACACCCCTGTGGGACAACTAGCATTAAACTACATCAGTTCTTATTACTGAAGGGTTTGTTCTGCCTGTTGAGTGCTGCACAGTAAATGATGAATGTCTTGCCTGGTGCGGTGTCTGTTGAGAGACCATAACACTTTTACTGTGACTGAACAACAATGCAATGCTAATCCTGCAGAAGATGACAGAACCCTAACTTCTCTATCAGCTCTGCAGTTGATTTTAACGTCTCAGTCTGAAAGGGAAGTTTCTTTCAATGTCAGATCTGTCTTATAATGGTCCTTGCTGTCCAGTTAATATGAGGCATGCCCAACATACACCATACATCATCACTGACACTGCCTCATAACATTTTCTGTTGCTTTCAGCGATCCAAGCAGTGTCACGCGATTTAATATGTATCTATTTATTTATCTATTTATTTTCCTCTAGTCAACTGCAGTGGGCAGGTATTCACCGGACGATCTGGAGAGCTGATGAGTCCGGAGTTTCCCTCTTCCTACCCCAAGCTTTCCAGCTGTGACTACCACATTAGGGTGGAGGAGGGCTTCAGCATCGTACTGGAGTTCGTGCATTCCTTTGATGTAGAAACTCATCCAGACGTAAAATGTCCTTACGACGTTTTGAAGGTTAGCAGATTTGTGGTTAAAGCATAAATAGCTTCAGATGTCATTTAAATTGCCTTTAATCCCCCCCACTCCCGCTATTGTATCAACCTTTACCTGGCTTTGAGCTTGTCTGAAGAATCCTAGGTGCCGGGACTAACTGTCTTGCTCATTCCATTTAAATAATGAGTGTAGTTACCATAGCATCAAAAGCAGGTAAGTACTTCCACTGTTTGTTTTCAAACACATTTTCCCTTGACAAAGCTATGTTAAACATACCGAAACATTTGGAAGTTGGCTCTTTTGAGCAAAAACTATATATATATATATATATATATATATATATATATATATATATATATATATATATATTAGAAAGGAGGTATAACTGCAGTGTACAAAAATGTACATATATATAGTTTGATATATATGTAGCATAGGTAGGGCTGGCAGGTAGAATACATCAGACAAGCTCAAAGCAATCTAAGGGAGAAAAATATTAATAACTCAATATGGGAACAATGAATCCAAAAAACACTTTGGATAACTGCAAGCGCAATAGCAATAGAACTGTTACAATGACCTTTGAATCTACTGACACTTCGCAGGGTGATCGTTTAGAAGCATTCTCTGTCACAGAGCACACAATGCACCCTTTCATGCATCTAATTGTATGTTATGCTGTATTTACAAGGCTTTGTGGCATTATGTGATGCAACCTTTATTTGACCCTTTTCCTGTTGCTGTGTTTGCTATCCATTAACAGAGCAGGGGCTGAATATGGCAGGGCTTGAAATCGATGGATGGTACACGGTGACTCTAGTGGTGTCAGGCCAGTCATTTTCTACAACTGCTGGGAGTAATGCATGGACTGTAATTTAGAAACATATTATTTTAGAACAAGCAGATTTGAAATCAGTTTGTTTGTTTCATTATTATAAAAGGTGCAATTAGGAGGACACATATGTAGGTCCATGCAATACTGACTGTAAGTGACACAACTGTAATAATTTTTAGGGCTCACAAGTTCACCAATATATATAAAAAAATTATGGTCCATGCAGTAAATGTGGTTATTCTCTTTTGAAGATTAAAGCACAGAAAAAGGAGTATGGGCCGTTGTGTGGAACATCACTGCCGTCGAAAATGGAGACAGGAAGCAATGAGGTGGATGTTACTTTTACAACTGACTCCTCAGGGACCAACACTGGATGGAAAATCATGTACACAACCACAGGTACTTCTCTAAACAATAGAGTCTGTGTCACTGGATTTGAACATACCCAAATGCAATGCATGATAGTGGAATAGGAATTTGTATTTTGGTGAGTTACTATCACTTTGCATATTAAAGGGATTTATATGGAAGGAAAATGATTGCAATTCGTTTTGTTTTTTCTTAGCTGCATTAGTACATATCTTTACCTCCACAGAACCACAGCATGCTAATCTTCCCTATCATTCCCCACAGCTATGCCTTGTCCTGATCCTGTAGCGCCTCCCCATGGTCAAATCTCCCCGTCCAACACAAGATTCATCTTCAAAGATCGCATTAGGCTAACTTGTGAGCTTGGATACGAGTTACTGCAGGTAAACATTTATCTTGTTTTTCCTGATTACTTTTACAGTACCAAGAGCCAGTTTCCAATACAAATTAATAAAAGTACATTAGTGAAAGCATCACAGACATAAACAAAGTAAAGGGAAAGGTACAGGAAGATAAACATACAATGAAATGTAATCTCCTATTTTAACGATCTAAACATCTATCACAGTCCTCTTTCCATTGTTTTTTATTTATTCCCCTTACCTATGAACGCAATGTCTTGCTATCAGTCTTCTCAGTGGTATGAGCATGAAGCTTATGTTTACTCTAGGGGAATGTAGGACTGTCATCGTACGAAGCAGTTTGCAAGAAAGATGGAACCTGGGACAAACCGATGGCCAGATGCAGCTGTGAGTGACACCGTTTTTATTTATTTTTATTTATTCAATACAAACAGTAAAAATCAATGCAAATACATTAAGTACAAAGCTAGGATATGGATTCTAAACATTGTGGATGCGTGTGTCATGCAGAATCATACAAATCAGATGGAGTGAAAACCCTGAAATAGCAATTTAGACAGCAGCTAACAACAGATATAGGCTAAAGAGCATTGAAAGCAAGAGAGAACAAGCGGGTCTTGAGAGTTGATTTGAAGCGAGCGACTGTGGGAGCTGCACGCACTAAAGCTGGGAGAGAGTTCCAGAGAGTCGGGGCCATGAAGCTAAAAGAGCGCTCCCCGAGTGTGGTGCACTTTTGCTTGGGTATCACTAGGGCTTCTAGTTTTCATCATTTTTATAGTTTGATCACGTGATGTGCCTTTAAACACATTTTGAGCTGATTCGCTTTCTTAATCAAACACTAATTACCAAAGGAAGCTGTTTCTTTTTACCATCATATCTTGATTAACTGTAGAGTTATCTGCCATTCAGTTAAGGCTTAACAACTATTAATTAAGGTGTAAAGGGAGGGAGAGAGATGGAAAATAAAAAAATGAAGAAGCCCTAGGTATGACAAGCAAGCCAGAGTCAGAGGACCTCAGCTTGCGAGCAAGGACATAGCGGGTCAGCAGGTTGGAGTGATACTCTGGACCTGTGTACTCTGGACATGAGAATACTCATATAAAGATCTCGGTTTTGTTTCAGTGGTCGACTGCACACGTCCAGATAGCATCTTCAATGGCACACTTGACTTCACCACCACGACCTACCAGTCTGTTGCACATTATGGCTGTAATGGCCCTTTCTATGTCATGAAAGGGAATGGAGACGGTAAGGACAGCGGTGTAGATGCTTAAAAACAACTTAACTCAGCACAGCCACATGCAGAAACCAAGATTTAAAAATAAACGTTTCCTTACAAGCTCCTTTTTGTCTTGCTGTTGATAATATGAGTTATACACTTGCAGGAAAGTACACGTGTGCCCAAGATGGCTACTGGAGGGACTCAGAGGGAAGCAATGCATTGCCGCAGTGTGAACCATGTGAGTAATCCATTCTGTTTTGTATCATCCAAACTGCAAGGTGTCCCACAATTGGTGTCTATTACCACATTTACTCCATAGTCTCTTGTGATCTCTCAACAAACAGACCTTGTTAAATGTATCTTGGCATTTCCATCAAGCAGTTGTAGTTGTAGGGATGCAAGCTTCTTCCTCCTTTAGTAGTGGTTTGCCACTGTAAACTTCTTGAGGTATCAAAATGACAAGGCTGCTTTGAAAGCAAGGTTTTTGGGTAACTAACCTCCTTAAATACATTGGTTAATAAATCAACCAAATTAAA
Source organism: Acipenser ruthenus (assembly GCF_902713425.1). NCBI lineage: Eukaryota > Metazoa > Chordata > Actinopteri > Acipenseriformes > Acipenseridae > Acipenser > Acipenser ruthenus. Next base: position 2,941,898 of record NC_081215.1, read on the forward strand.
GGAAAATATCCAAGGGTGAACTTACTTGAATATTTGTCTATGATGCAGTTGCATTCCTTCTTACTATTTTATTTGCAACACCTTCCAGTAGTTGAAACTTTAGGTTTCTTTTCCCCCCAGCTTGTGGGTCTCCAACAGTTAGATCACTGGGACGAATTATTGGGGGACAACAGGCGCTGGAGAAACAGTTCCCGTGGCAAGTCCTGATGGAGGTGGGGGGAGATTTTAAAGGAGGAGCCACACTCCTTTACGACAACTGGGTCCTGACTGCCGCGCACGTGCTACACAACCACGGAGACGCCGCCAACGTGAGGGTGAAAATGGGAACCATTCACAGGGGGGACAGTAACGCTGTACTGGGTGTGACTGAGAAAATCTTCATTCACAAAGACTACAAGGACGACAATATCAACTACGATAACGATATTGCGTTGATCAAGCTGGAACACAGAGTGCCCATCAGTGAAAAAATCATGCCTATCTGCTTGCCAGGTAAAGAAGACAGGTTTGTTGTCAAACCTGAAGAGTATGGCATAGTGTCTGGATGGGGTGTGACACGAGCTTCAGGTTTAGGACGGGGTTCTCTTTCACTAAAGTATGTGGACTTGCCAGTGGTTGACTTTGAAACATGCAAAGCTGCCTATCAAGGTAAAGTGTCAGAGAATGGGCAGCCTCTTATTGTCACCAACAACATGATATGTGCCGGATTCAAGGCTGGCAAAAAAGATGCCTGCTCTGGCGACAGTGGTGGCCCTTTTGTTTTTTATGACCAGGAAAGAAGCAACTGGTTCCTTGGAGGCATAGTCTCCTGGGGATTAGAGTGTGCAAAGGCTGGGCAGTATGGGTTATACACCAAAGTGACCAATTACCTCCCATGGATTGAGGATATTATTTCAAAGAACCGTTAAATTTGAATCATCTTGTATATAACACTAGTGTCTTCTAATAGGAATTATATATCCAGATACGTTTTTAATCTGGAGGGGAACATTGATCAATGAATGCAGTAAGTAAAATGCTAAATAAATACAAATACATTAATCATAAAAATCGTATTCAAAATTTGAATTATTTTCAACTGCAACATTAATTGAATTAGGCTCCTCTCTATATTATAGAATGGGTGTTTTCAAAAAACTTTACTTTGCGCTTCTTTTAAAGTCGATTATTAGAGAGCTGTAAAACAGAAATTCTCAATGAAACAGGATTTAATCTCAGAGTAAGGTGTAAATTAAAGTTTGGTGAATAGGGTCCTGTACTACTGCTAAAAAGTACTCTGAAACATGTAACCTTTCAGATTTTTAGCAAGACAAAAAAATTGCTTTTTCATACATGTTTCATATATATCCTTTCCTGCATGTTGTGGCCAGACCTGTCTTTCTCTAACTGAGATAAGCTTCAGACATATTCCTCAAAGCCTCATCCACAACCATGCTGTTACTGGCTCACGCTTCACTGGTGTGGAATAACCCAGAGTGATTCGCTCAATACAACAATTAGGCAGAGTAATACTAATGCTTTATTACACATCAAAATCAGCATGCAATACGAAAAAGGCACTTTATGCATAATTACCAATTTTGGGGGTGACATGGTGTGCAGTCCTCATTTCTCTGGTCCAACAAATAAACTCTATACCAGCTTTTTTATACCCAACCAGTGGCACACTGTTTGTACCACATAATGCTTTGTTGAATCGAAAGAAGTGTTTTATATGTTGCAGAATGGTAAATACAAAGTGTCAGTTTTGACCCTTCAAAGAATAGGGGTCTCCTGACCCTTGACGAAGGGCTTAAGCTCATTCATTTTGTTGGCTAATAAAATGGCTCTATCCACCCATTCTGTATCGCTTTTTATTCCCAGAAACTTAATTATTTGCACTACCTAAATAGTAGTTCCAATCAGAGAAACATTACAAACAGCAAGTGCATTGTAGTACCCTGTGTTATTAGCTGATCTAGATCAGGCCATTGCACAGCCCAGATCTTATCCTGGTTAATACAGTTTAACACACAGCTTAGAAACTCTGTATAACACCTCTATTGCTGTGTTGTATCTCTTTGTACTCAGGGACTGATAATGAACTCAAATATTGCTTGCTGTCTACTTCCCTAGCTTCATATGTGTTTAATCTATCACTGTTGAAGAATACATCAGTGCAGAGTAAACACACAAACACCTGAGTCATTGAAACAGACAGGTGACAGATTGGAACATCTGCTGAAAGCAGACTTGAATAAAACAACTTACTCAACCATATCTGGAAAAAATAAAATACACTTTTCTATTTTAATTACACCGTCCAGTACTGCCAGTATTGTCTATCTCAATGCATTAGGATATAAAACATGGGGCATGCTCACATTATAGCTGTCAGAGGAGAATGAGGGACAGTTCCCCCTTAAGAATCTTGAGTCCTAGTTATTTAGTTGAACACCCTGAACAATTCCTTTTCCTTAAGCAGGACAACTAAGCCTTGAAATTACACCTTAATATATAGTAGTAGGCAATCTTGATCTTACTGCATTGGGATCTAGGCATTCCCAGCAATTTGATTTAGAACAATACTTCAGGGTACAGAGCACTTTGTTATATTCGTGTAGGCTCTAATTGATGTATGATTACCGGTTGTATAAGCGAAATGCCGCTTTTTGTAAATATTACCTCTTTTCAAGCCTTTAGTGGAGCATTGGGAGCCATGGTCAGGGTAGAGTGCATTTATTCTTCAGTTTAATATAATTTACTGTTACAGGATTACTGGTATTGGCTTTGATTGATATGCTCATTTTGTAAGAGTTGTCTGTTGTCAATGTTGACAGGGAGAGCTTCACCTATATACATACTGCATGCATATTTCTAAAAAGAGCATACTGTAGTTTGCTAAATGCCTTGATTTGGGAAAGCAACCAGAAGACCAGAAAGAATGTTAAACATATGCCTCCATGTCCATTATCTTGAGTTAACCAGTGTATGTATTCAGTCTTTAACAGCTGTCCCTGTTTCGAGCTGTCTGTATTGTCACGTTGCACAGAAAGACAACTACCTGTCGATAAGCAGCTTGCTTGGCAGTAAGAATTGCATTCAGACAGGAACTATGCACACCATGATTTGCATTACCAGGGACCTTCAGTGTAAGAGGACATGCATATATCTTTAAATGAATTTGAGATATCTGTAAATCAGCACTTTTGAAGATAACAATTTAGACATACTGTATCTCAAATTGATTTACAGGTATCTTTACATAATATGTTTTGTGAGCATGGTACGCCAAACCGTCATTCCTGTTCATTTAGCGAGATCTCTAAAAATGACTTCCCTGCCAGTTTTGCCTCCCTAACCCACGGAAGCGCCAATGCGATGCTCCCTTCGGAATCCCCACAGAATTCCGGCGATGCCGCAGGGCCAGGACATCACCCTGTGCACCACCGGCTGTGCATTTACCATCAACAAGAAGAACTTCATACACACCTTTAATATACAATGATTTTATTACAAATGCTTTTACAGACAGTATAACTGCTTAATGCCAAAATATGAATAACAAAAGATAAAATCTTACTCAACTCTAATATACAGACAGGCAGAATCACATGCACAGATTCTTATGGAGTGTTTCATTTACAATTAGATTATTATTATTATTATTTATGTCCTTCTAAAATCAGTAGCAAATAAGATCAAATAAGAGCAAAATAAAGAACACAGTAAATAATTACATTTAAGAGTGAGTTTGAACAGTTAATTTATAGTACAAATATTTGCTTATACGAGTAAAGTCCAGTAAGAGCACATAGTAAGTACAATAAATGGATGAGAATGATTTTAAATAAGAGCAGTTACAAAAAATGTGAATATGGAGAGAACAGCTGTTTCAGTGGAGTGTTCCGGGTGAAAACCAGATTGGAGGGGAGTGAGCAGAGAATGTGTTGACAGGAAAGTAGAGAGCTGGCGATGTACCGCTAGCTCAAGGGTTTTACAGAGGAATGGGAGAAGAGAGACAGGACAGTAGTTCTGGAGGGATGAGGGATCTGATGCAGGCCTGTTTGAAGGCAGAGGGGAAACAGCTAGACAGCAGAGAGGTGTTGAGAAGACAGGAAATGAAAGGGAGTTGAGCAGGGGAAGCAGCTGGGAGGAGGTGAGTGGGGAGGGGGTCCAGAGCACACGTGGTGGGTTTATGGCTCTGAAGCAGGGAGCAAAGATCAGAGTCCGAGAAGGAGGAGAAGGAGGGTAGAATAGTAGCAGGGTTCTGAAAAAATACAGCGTTACACGTCCCCAGGTCTTTTTTTAATTGCTCTTGCTGCAGTGATTTAGAGGACAGATCTCAACCCCCAGTGCACTAGAGCAGACATTTTGAAAAGTTGTCCGCATGTTAACAATGAAAAGAAAAATTACAGGTACATTATTTAAACAGTTGTAGCAACACGTAGGGACGTGTTGCTACTTACTCTTTAAGACATTTACTTAACTTTACAAAACAAATACTGTAAAGATTAATGCCACGTACCGTCAGATTATCTCTTGTAAACATTCTGCATCGAGGCAGCTTGAGTGGAGCGCTCCTACACTAAAGGGATTAAGATTGAAAGGGAGTCTTTTTCCTGCGTTTAGCCGGTCTGTTTCCCTCTTCCTCAGCACCCTGGGTGCAGTTCCTGAGGGACTGCAGGGCCTGCACTTTGTTTAAGCGTTTCTCCAGCTCCTCCTCGCAAGCTTGCAGCAGATCCTTCGTTTTCTCTGCGTCCCAGCTCAGCGCTGCGGACAGGTTCTGCAAGCCTTCGTTCACCACCAACTGCAAATCACAAGGAAACCCGGTCAGGTTTTACCAGAACCGATACTTTACACAAAACGGCGCTTTCTCTTTAGGATTTCTCTTTCGGGAACGGCAAATCAGTGAGTCCGCTGCAAGTTTTTGGGCTGATCGCTAAAAGTTCACTGCGGCTTTACACTTACTCACGTTCAAGATAGAAAGTCTAACACATTTACAGTATGTGTCACTGGCACTGCTGTTTTGTGGGGTGATGATGCTGACCTGCCCCTTCTCCAGCAGATTCCTAAACAGTATTTTATATGTCCTACTGAGCGACAGTGTATTTGACTAATCGTTTTAAAAAGACCACCTTGTCTTCTTCAGCTGATTTTCTATTAAATATGTTGCTAGTCTTATGAATCAGAGAAGCACAGCACCATCTACTGGTATGTGAAGGGAGGAAACTGCACAAACAACAATGCTTTTTACAAAACTAATTCACTGTTCATAACATAATCTTAAGCATTGTTGAAGGGTAGTGCATGTATATATTTAGGCAGATACTTTCATTTCATACTGGTCATGTGGAAAGCACTCTTAATATTACAGTACCGAGGAATCCAGAGAAGTGCAAGAACTTATTTTTCTAAAACTGTACATAACCTGTGACTGTGTGTGTGTGTGTGTGTGTGTCTGTCTTTCTGTACCTGCAGATCCTGGTTAGACAGCCTGGTTTCAGGGCTCGTTTTACCCTTCAGAACCATGAGTGTTCTTTGGCAAAACTTGGAACTCTGTCCAGCGGTCACCTTGGTGGAGTCCACCTCCATTCCATCAATGACATCATCTACTGAACATGAGCATAAAGAAAAAGGGCTGAAAAGACCCTGCCTGATTTAAATAACGTGGCTCTCACTACAAGCAGCCAAAAGGAACAAGATGCGGACTGGGGTGCATTCCTCTATATCTTTAGAAATGCCAGAAAGCGATCAGTTAAAAGTAGAAACATTTCTTTAAACGAACAAAAAACCCTATCAACAGCTTTTTACATGTCAGTATATAACTAAAGCTAAAGCTCCATCTAGTGGGTACGTTAATGTTTTACACAATGACACATGAAGGGGTCAGTGGCTGTCCTAGTAAACCCACTACCTGATCGGTGAGTGGATTGCGGTGGTAAGACCGCATTCGAATTGGGGTAAAATTTATTTGAACAAAATGACATGTATTGCTTTGCTGTTGATTTTGTTATACAACTAGAGCAGTCTGAAAAGGCACTCTGGGTATTTCCTCACCCTCTTGGCTGGAGCCTCTACTTGTTGGGCTTGATTCCTTCTCTGCAGCCTGAAGGTAGAGCTGCAGGATCTCCCTGGACTGCCGCTCCTCTTCCCTCTGGTCCAGAACCCTCTGGAGGGTGTCCTGCAGGCTCTGCACTTTAGTCTCTCTGTGTCCCAGCTCCTTGGCCAGCTCCTCACGGGATACATCCACAAGACACTGCAAAACTGAAGTCATTACCGACTCCACACTCCTTACAGGACACAACCCTTATTGGCACTGCTCACATCTCCAGCAGTTTAAAAACATTTTTTCAACTGCCTTAGAAAAGTTTACCCGAGCACAGCAACGTGCAATAAAGCATAGCGAAATGGTAAAGCACAGGACAAGCATAGTAAGACTGCAAAAATACTTTTATAAGGGCTGTGTGACAGGGTAGCATTAGGAATGAGATTCAGAGGCCAGAAAGCTGCAGTTTAAAGAGCTTGTGCACACTTTTAATAATAAATAATAAAATAAACAGGCAAATACAAACACTTTACATACACGTGGTTTGAGACCGAGGCACCGCTTACAATGAAACATGGCACTGTACCCTCCCTTAAACTCCGATCTATCAATACAACCTTCAACTCCAACATAAATACCTGTGATTACCCTTTTTATACACCTGTGGCTGGAGCCCAATTAATCACCAATCATTCAATTATGGCCCCAGCCACATTCCCACGTGTGTTCTGACAGGGAAGAATTTAACTCCCTCCCTGCCAACCCAATAATCCCCACACGTACCTGTGCACCGGCACGGTATTCACCCTGCCACAGGCTGTTAAAAAAATGACGAAATGCAATTCTGCAGTTTAAAACAATGTTATTGGTCTTAAAGTCAAACAAAGCTTTCCTAACATACATACACAGACACATACCAGTCTCACTTGTGCCAAAACCAAGTCACTTAGACACACACAAAAAGTTTCGTCGTTTATCAAGTTATAGCATCAAACTGTACAAAAGCGCAATGAATGGCAATGCTAGCTCAGGTACAGCCACGGACATTTTTCACTGGTTTCGTCCTTTTACCTGGAGTTCCTCCTCGGACATCATTATGATGCTGGAGAGGTCTTGTTTCAGCTGCTGTGCCAGACCCCTCCACGATTCGGTGCCAGTGAAAGTGCTGTCCAGCTCATCGATCTCAATACTCTCACCTAACCATGCAGTCCCGCCGTCAACTGCTAGCAAGAAGAAGAGGAAAGTCCTGTTGGCTTCGATCAGATCATTACCCTACATACCAGTACTCCAATGTAGGGTTAATTATCTGAGCATGCCATATTTACATTTCAGTAACACTGGTTTATTGTCTCCCAAGGGCTTGTGAAACAGTTCCTTGATATGGTTGAAGCAGACTGAATCCAGCTAAAAAACACCTCCAGTCAAAGGGCACAATGTAAAATACAGGATCCTGACTTTTAACATGCTGGCCATGTGGCTAAACAGCACCTTGCTCAATCTTACCTCTCATTGCAGGGCCCCATCTCTCCTTGCTATGCAGAATCATGAACTTGGTGTTAGGTGGTAAACACATGAAGTATGCCTCATCTTCCACTATGGTGCCATCTTCCTCTAACACCACAGAGACAAGGACCTTGGAGTCCATGCCTAACGTCTCACGTCCTGGGTGCAACATACAAAAAGATATGCGTTCAATTATAAAATGATGTATTTGGTTAGTGTGCATTTAGCAATGGAATTCTGAAATAAAATGTTTTGTTTTACTGACTTTGAATTTAGAGAAAGTGAAATGGGTGGTTTTATTAAAAATGTGTTTTGTGCAGCAGCGGGCATAAGGACGAATGGCTGGAAGGTACTTATTACTTATACACTAAGAAAGTGCATTATTGTAAAATTGCACAGGAATTTGTTTCCTTGCTTATGTAAACTTCAAAGAACGAATTTAAGGTTTGCAGATACACTGTCTTAGGCCACACCTTAGTTATTCTTGGCATCCACTTTTGATTTTGACTGGAGCGCAGGAGGAAAAGAAAAAGTAATTTTACACGATTAAACTAAAGCCATTCTCGAGTGATTGTACGAATACGTTTTTATTGCTACAGTATTAAAATTATATGTTCATTGTTAAATAACTATTGTGAGGAAGTTATAACTCGCCTAAAAGGTCTGACACAGGTACGTTGCATAATAAATATAATACATTATAGCTTTGCGTTGCGTCTTTCTCTTTGTCTCATGTACTTTACCTTTAGTTTTTAGGTCTTCCAAAGACCGCACTGCAATTCCATACGATTTTTGACGTGAAAGGTTGCAGACTTTACAAGGTTTTTCTTCCGTCATTGTTACTGTAACAAAGTTGCTGTATTATTTGAATATATCTTCTGTGGAATATTAAACAAAGTAAAATACTTCTGTTCTGTAACACGCACTGTAACGACTTTAATCTGATATCATTGCGATACAGTAACAAGGAATCAGGAGAATAGGATTGTGGGAGTTGTAGTATTGTCTCAACTGGGTGGACTGAGCCAAGACTACGATTCCCATCAGTATGTTTGTTCTTCAAAGTGTAATCCATGCTTCCTATTTATTATTTATTAAAATCAATTGCCCTGCACCTTATTAGCTTTATTGCCATTTCCACTGCTTTCTTTATCATGTGTGTAGTTGAACTTTTAATTTATAATCCATTTTTTTCCATTTGGTTTGGTATAACTTAATTAAATTCTAATACGTTATATACTTATTTTGCTCAAGGGAATATACTATTGACTACTGGTGACTGACCAGCAAGAATTGGTATTTCGAACACATATTTAAGAACATAAGAAAGTTTACAAACGAGAGGAGGCCATTCAGCCCATCTTGCTCGCTTGGTTGTTAGTAGCTTATTGATCCCAGAATCTCATCAAGCAGCTTCTCGAAGGATCTCAGCTTCAACAACATTACTTGGGAGTTGGTTCCAGACTCTCACAATTCTCTGTGTAAAAAAGTGACTCCTATTTTCTGTTCTGAATGCCCCTTTATCTAATCTCCATTTGTGACCCCTGGTCCTTGTTTCTTTTTTCAGGTCAAAGAAGTCCCCTGGGTCGACATTGTCTATACCTTTTAGGATTTTGAATGTTTGAATCAGAATTTTTAAGCGTTAAACACACATAGTTTCTTAAAGGACACGCCCAGATGGTATTTAACCACCCTGCAATAAATACAATCTGGTAGCCTGATCATTTAATACTAGGGTCGACTACAATATATTTAATTGATCATACTACAGGGATGGAAATAAATACGACTCGTGTGGATCAAACTGCTATGCAATGGGAGTCATATTGCCATTCCTGTAATACAGTACAGTACATTCAGTACTTCAAGTTTACTGTGCTGAAACTGAATCCATCACTCTTCTCTCAACAACTCCTGCCTGGGGTATGGAGTGGAATCGAGTTGGTGATGTGTTAACACTGCCTAGAAAGATGGCTTCCTCTGAACCAGCGGAGCAGCGGCCACAGGTAACTCATTTAACGCTTTAGTTCATACTGTTTTCTTGTTGCACGTTTAGTTCGATTTGCTTGTTGTTTAGACAATAATATAAACTGTAGAGGGAGGGGAGCGATACGTACGGACTGCTTCTGCTGCAGAAACGACTGACTGCGGGTTTGTGTTAACAGGTGCAGGCCAAACACAAGTCAATATTTTTTTTAAGCACTTAATTGAAGAACTTGCATTTCGGAAGCATTATTTTAAACTGCATCCCTTAAACCGAGCTCTAGGAGTCTCTGTTTTTTGTGCAAGGCTTATGTAAATTAATGCTTTCTCTAGACATTTGTGTATTCGCTCAGCGTGGCCGCAGCGCGAACATCTAGCGTGCAAGAAGAGATCTTATAAATAATTATAAAACTGTTTACGCTAGGGTTACTTTTGACATGCTTGCTAATAGGAGGAGGCGGCGATATGCCCTCCCCTGTGATATTTTCTATCCTGTTTTGGGATGTCTTGTAGTGTCATTGGTCACTTTATGCAAGTTATATTTTGTTTTTGTTTTTTAAATAGAAAGGTCTGTATTGTGCAACATGAAACAAAGTACACACGCAAATGGGTGCAGTAGTTATCGGGCAAAATACATAGTGCTTGCTATGTGAAGTTTAATAACAGTCTATTAATTGTTCTGTAGTGACACTACAACATTTTCTGGGGTACCATATGTAACGGCCCATTTCAGAATCGACTTAGATGTGGCTTCAAGCCAGGGATTGCATGACGAGGTAAATGGAGCCATTGCAGGTTTTATTGTGATATTAATTAGACACACCTGCATGTTTCTTCTGAATGGTTTGTCTTGTCTCCGATGTAATCCCTGGTATAATTAAGTTCACAGTACAACCTGGAATGTCTCAAACTGGATTAATAAACTCTAGCTGTGTGACTGTGTCATACATTTTGGTTATATTTCATAGGTTTCAAGCTCAGGTGTGTCTTAATGGGAATTGCTGTAGATGAGTTCACTTTAGATATTTAAAATAAAATCGCTGCTGCTTCTGAGATGGGACGTGGCACTTGCTGTAAAACAGCGGTACTTCATAGAGAGAGAATAAAAAATGGACTGAAACCATGCAGAGAAAATGTATTTGAACCAAACAGAAATGAGTGTGACACAGAATAGGAAAACATTCTGTAGAGTTCTTATGGGGCACACACAGAGAGTGCAAATACTGTTTCTGTGATGAAGAAAAGACTGATTAACCAAAGTAGAACATTGGTCTACTTTACTTATAAACTGGTTTCATGGACCCAGATTAGCACTGGTTTTGCACTAGCCTAATGTTACCAAGATTAGTGCATTTAAAATTCATTTTCACCCTTAGCACTTTTAAAGACGGAATGATTGTATGGATGTTGCATGTATTGTTATGACATTGAATAACCTTTATTTTATTTGTGGGCCTACAACAGTAGAATGAGAATTTAGTCTTTTTTCATTGTACTGTAACACAAACTCAAGAAGGGTTGGACAAAATCCTCTCTCTGCCTCTAATTCTACAGTTGTTCTCTTTAGCTTTGTTCCTTTATAACCTCTGAATATCCATTTTGGGGACTTTCTTTTTGGTTTTTTTGCAGTATTTTGTGTTAGGTGCTACTGCACTTTTGTGTTTATTCAATACAACACAATACAATACAGTACCAATTTAATTTGTATAGTGCACCCTTCACACCATTTCATCCCTGAGCTCTGTACAAAGTTAAAAACACAACAAGAGCTCATATGCTTGCTTGCTCTCCTTCTAGAACTCTTTCCCCAATGGGCGGCTGAGGCCTCCTTTTATGCCAGGTGGCTGGGTGACTAATTGAATAATTAATTGATTGATTGCTCCCACCTGACGCAATCAACCTGGGCAGGGAGGAGAATTTAACTCCATCCCTGCCAGTATTTCTAAGGGCAGATTACGTCAGGCTGGACAGTTTGAGACCTGTAGCCCAAATTATTGATCCCATTATTGATCATTCATCACTGGAGCATGGAAGCTCTGGAGCTCTGTATAACCACAGTCCCATTTCTTACATGTTTCCATTTTGTGTTTCTGTTCTTTTTCTAATTTACTGCTGTTGCAAAATTACCTGACTAGTTATTGCAACACCAGATAGAATTAGCATTGGCACTCAAGAGCTGCCTGCATTGCTTTATCTTTCCACCTCCAAGGAATGGTCTTTCAGAACTGTTTCTTCCAGCGCTGCCTTGATTTTCACGCTCTGGTTTACAATGAGAAAGTAGGAGAAACCTTTCAGAACTTTTTTAAGTCTTGTAAGCCAATTTGTATTAAAATCATGATGATTATTCATAACATCACACGTGTGTCTTCAGTTCTTTGAATATTTCAATTTACAACTTATTTAAATTTAAAGACACACCTTTCCTGATTTTTTTTTTTTGTTTGTTTCAGCCCCGTTTTAAAAATAATTAAATAGACCGATTTATCTTTTGAACAATTATAAGTAGATTACCCATTGATGTATGTGTTACTGCCCGAGACTGACAAAAGCCTTGTCCTCATTAATGAATTTTACTCTGTACTGGCAATGGGCTGTCTGAAATGAGCTTTTCCAGCCAGGGACTGTATTGCCCTCAAACCTTATCTGGATGGCTGCAGGACACACTATGGCAATGGTTGCCATGCGGTTTTGCTTTACGAGGCCCTAGGGTTTGGAAGCACAAAACGCATCGCAGCTGCTGTATTTTATTCCGCTTGTAATCGCGTTACAAATTGCTGTGAAACGTGTGATCGCAAAACAGGTTGTCCACTGAGCAACCTGTGGGTGCTTGATAAGCTGTAATGGAGCTAACGGCGTTCGCTGAGTGCAAATGGGGCAGTACCTGTTTATTCTTTTTTCCATACCCCATTTCTTTGGTCATTGTCGTATTTCTCCATCACTTTTCCTGTGCACCTTCATGCTCGATTTCACTAAATCGACGCTAAACAGACCGCCTCAGAGTAAATGACTTTTAGGTACAGTAAGCAATAGCTTGCAAGTGTAAATGGTGGCCATAATATCGAAATGAGAATTGACAGATTGGAATCTCTGAAAGCAGAGAACAAAGCATAGGGACTGTACTATAGTATTCACCTGTAGGGCAAGTTTGAGGTACACTTCATTAGTACGGCTGGTTTGGCAAGCTTTGGGGTGCAATCAGCATTATTGTGTATTCAGTCCAGCAACTTTCACAAGCATGCATTGAAATGGATCCGTGGCTGCAGTTTCTTAGCACTCTGTGTACCGCTTGTGAACTCGATCAGCCACTTCATGCCATTCAGATTTCATGTTCTGGTGCCCCATATTCTTTTTTTTTTTTTGTTGCCTTGGTGATATGGTACTTTGGAAATGTGGTAGCTGTTTGTAATTTAGTGCATTGCCTGCTATGACTATCTACAGGGATATAGTTGGGATTCTACAATGACAAAGTGGCAAGCAGGTTTCAAAAGGGAGGGAGGTCTTCTGGTGGCATTGGGTGGAATAGTAAACTGACACTAAAGTATTCTGTTTTAAACAATGTAGGATCCCTACTGTACAGCGCCTGTAATTTTCCATCACATCTGTGGTGCACGTTCATAACTTAGTAACTGCTTCATCACATGGCATCTGTACAGTAGCTTTGTAATTCCAAAGCGCTTTAGACAAGCTTGCCAGAATTGCTTTTTTTTCCCCTTTGGGAATGAGGGAGATTTCGAAGTGTTCTGAGTCTGATTTTTATTTTACATAATTAACATATTTGCTGATTGTTTTAACCATTATTAAGTCACTAACAGAGTGAACTGTGGTGCAAGCAAGGCAGTAGAATTGTGCAGACTCATTTAACTATAGGGTGCAACATCGCAGCTTTGCATTGTATACAGGCATGGAAATAACACTCCCATTGTATAGCAGTTTGATCCATTCCTGGTTTTACTATGAGTTTAATAAGACACACCTGTGCTTGTTACCTGTACACTGAGGCAAATCAGGCTTGTTGTAAAACCTGGAATGTGTGAAACTGCTGTGCAATAGGAGTCTTTTTGCCATCCCTGGTGTAGCAGTTTGTGCCATTCTATGTTTTGTTTCCATAGAACCCTGAACTTCAAGGCTAAAAAAATGCAGGACAAAGTTCAACACTCCTAACCACTGTAGTCAGGTCTGACCCCACTCATCATGACAGACCAGTGAACAAGCCTCAGCTATAGCCATATGTAGCTTGTTTACGACTGCTCCGATACAAAACTATTGTCATTTTCCCTCTGTTGTTGGGACAGTGAGGTAAAATGCAGCACTATTGAGTTTGTCCAGAAGATGGCAGTCTAACTCAATTTCTTTTCTCTCCTGCAGCCTGGCTCCACTCAAATGAAGGAAGATGCCCCACCAAGAGACACACTGGTAAGGCAATGCAGCGTACTCTCTATATAATAGGGCAGGTAGGTTGCATACAGTATTTATGGGAGTGCTGTGTTTTCTTCTCCCTAAAACACATTCAAAAGCACTTTCTGTCATCTTGGATTAAATCAGACGATACACAAGATAAGGAACCGTTTACATTTTACTTTGTCAAAATTCACATCCTATATAACATATATGTTAAAAGCACTCGTGTTATTATTATTATTTTTGAATATATGTTGGTTCTGTGCACAGTGTAGTAGTTAGTTTTGTATAAAAGCCTGTGCTTTAAATTGTATTTTGTAGTGTGGCACCCCCACTCCTTGCCTCCTCGAAGATACAGCTGAAGCTCTGTTGCTATTCCTTACAATTATTTGCACACAGGTATATAAACTATTTAAATTCTCATTGAGGAGTAATAAGACTAGCTGAACCTGACACCTACCAGTGTTTTTGAATGACATTCTTCCATCTTTTACGTAACATTAAAAGAACGCTAGTTTTCGAATCTTGGTGCTGATCTTCTGGTGTGCAAACTCTGCTAGATTTTATTGCTCTGGAGTCTTTTTGTTTTATAGACTTAACTTGCTTGTATACTGTACAGTACAGTTGCTTTCCAGCCAGGCATGTCCAGCTTTGCATTGCTAGTGGACTCATACACCTGCATGGTCATTTCTTCTCTTCATTGTAACCCATGGTACTGAGTTTATAAATCTGGGTCCAAATTTACCCTGCGCTCCTATCTGCTTCTTGGGAGGAGAATGTCCAAGATCATCGGGGCACAGACGACAAACCTCCCGGACACTAGGTTTGAGGGGGTGGGGAGAGAGGAGGAGGCCTGTGTGAGCATTATTGTGGGTTGTATCTTAGACACAGTTTTAAAAGAAACATTTCTTTCTTTATTGGTTTATTGGAAAAATGTAAAATATGCCTCTTGTTTTGAGTGATGCTTTTTTATTTATATTTTCATGATATATTTTTACTAATTTATTACAAATCTTAGGTATTAGCATGTGTAGAATACACACACACACACACACACAGTGGAATTGGGTACTGTAGCGCACGCAAGTGTGTGCTGGGAGGGAGATAACTTCAATGTGCTGTAAAGTAAACATGACGTTGAATAAAATAGCATTATTTATAAGTTTAAGTTTGAAATGGAGGGGAGAAATACAAATGGGAGTCTAAATTGCCATTACGCAGCAAATAGATAAACTAGCTGATTATGGGAGTTATACATTTAAAATACCGTATTTATAATTGAGAACTTTTGATGGAAAAGAAAGACCCAGGTGAGGAGGGGTGGTGTCTCAGTAGACAGAGCTCTTAAGAAACTAAATTAAGACTAGCTATGCTGTTAACATAATAGTGATATAAATGCAGAAGAACCATTGATGGTGTTTTAAATACAGTTGGTCCACCCATTTCTCATTGTTGAACTTTACAGCAAGGAAACAACATGTGGGTTATTCCGTGAAAAGTTTATGCATATTATATTGCTTTTATTCTTTAAGACAACACGCTTATATTTGTTTATTACCAGTTTTCTTTTTTTCTAAACTCGGTGGCAACATTTCATTTATTTTATTTTATTTTTTTACCCCGCTGTGCTTTCCCAGTTAAGTGGATTATTACTGCACAGTATAATTTGTGTCACAAAGCATTATTGGGATGACATGAATTATTTAAATTCTTGTCTGAAAGGATTTAAAATGCATCTTGCAAACGAGGCTCCTGGCAGAGTTGGGGCGCAGCGCTGAAACTCGCGCAGGGATCGCACTGCCATGTGTCGGGAGTGAGGCAGCAGTCAAGTTTAACTGGTTCTGACTCCCTTTACTGAAATCACTGGCGCTCGCACACTGGCTCTCATCTGTCAAGAAGGGTTGTGATCTGCAGTGAAATGTCGGAGCAGAAGCAGGTTTTGAACTGCAGTTTTAGGAAGGTTGGCTGAAAGACTTCCCTTGGTGGCACACCAGCTTTGCCTTTTTAAGCTTCTTTCTTTCTTAATTTATTTTTCTTTCTTTCTTCCCTTCTCTCTCTGTCTATCACTCTGTCTTCTATCAGTGCTGTGAAATCCTCTTGATTTCCGCAGTCCTTGTTTCCATTCACAGCTGGGTTTTTAGTTTATTGATCAGTAAAGTGACTTTAATAAGAGGTCTGCAAGGCCTCCTGTGCCTGGTGTTAATAGCATGCAGTACTTCCAGTGTTTCTAAGAAAAGACAGCAGTATAAACTTGATTGATTCCCCAGTAATGTCCCCATGGCATCAGAAGGACTGACTGTGTTTGCTTTTTCTTTTTCTTTTTTTCTTTTTTTTTATTTCTTCATTGCTTCATTGAGCTGGTATTAAGAAGGAGGTGTGTGTGTGTGGGGGGGTGTTGTCAGAAGAGCATCCTGGCCTCTCAGCGATTTCAAAAGCCTGCTTCCCCCAGGATATTAAGCGACTGTGATGAAAAATTTAGCGAGCGTTAAATAAGAAGCTTTGAAGTGATCTGTTTTGGCTCAGCCCTCCCGAAATTTCCGGCTCTTCTGTGATTTATCAACATTCGAAACTCTTGGATATCGGGTTAGCTGGTGATACGGCAGCATTAACATTACAGCCAATGGCATCGACAGACATTTTCTTTCTATTTTTTTTTTACTATCCACCCCCCCCCCCCCCCCCAATTGCCCTTGACATCTGTTAGTATTGTGTTAATTTTATATGGAAAGAACAGACCGCAGCACAATGCAGGAATACGCGAGAGTTACAACGTACTACAGAACAGAACAACCATGAAATCAAAGCATTCATCATGAGCGTGAAAAGGGGCCGTCTAAAAACACCCACTTTTTTTTAGCTTTATTTGATCTCTTATCCCACCGAGTCACCCTGAAAGCTTCCTATTTAAATACGACTTGATTTATTAGCATTTATTTTGAAAATATAACCATGCTATGCATTACTAGGTTCTGTGGAGTAAAAAGTTATTATAAAACACTGAATGTTGATTGATCAGTACCTGAGCAGTAAAGCATTCCATGAATCTGAATGCACTGTGTCTCTTAAGATTTACCCTAGTAACAACAGTGTAGAAGTACCATTACATTATGTTGTAAATGGAGGAATGGAGGCCAGGACAATGCCACTGTATAACCCATCCTGCAGTATGAAGGGCCTCCTAATAAACTGGAAGCACAGTATCTGTAGTTGTTTGTATATGTGCCAGCACTGTCTGGCAAGAAACATGACATCACCTCTTGTAAAATATATTTTTAAATTGTACCCCTTCGAATTGGATGCCTAATAGACAGGCAGAGACTACTGTCTGCTTTTCTTTACCCGTTCACTGAACACTGCTCTATAAACAATCTCAACTGGGATTTAAATCAAGATATACATCTTTCAAATCCTTATTTTAAAGTCCAGACCATGTAGCTAATATCGCACCCCGGCTATTTTAATTATTTTGCTGGGTGCTACCTCCGGGATCAGCTTCCCAAATATCCCAACATTGATCACAATCGATGGAAATAGGGGCACAACACCATAATAATAGTTTACAAATCAAATTTCCATTCTTTTAGTCTTTTATTATTTAATAATCAGAATTACCTAGATATTGTTTATATCGCCCCAGTAGTTAAGGGTTAAAACATATTTCCACGATGAAATTATCTTTTATTGTAGCAATTTTAACCATGTTATAGCTAATGAAATTGCGGGTACTCAAGTCCATTCAAAGTTGCTGTTATTAACAGGAATATGGTATGCATCTTTGAACTCACTTATTCAGCATAGTACATGCTGCCTTATTTTGTTCCTTTGCTTTTTACTACTGTATTAATATTAGTTTAGGTTAGTGTATCTACTTTGTGCCTGTCACAGTTGCATCTCAGCAGTGCAAGCACTAATACAAGAAAATAACTAAATAGTCCATACTTCATAAGATATCGTGGTGGGACCACTTTCACTTGTTCCAGCCACTTGAGAGCAAGTCAGTCATGACCACTAGGGGGCATTAGCCAGCTAACTATCACCACAATTGCAAGAGCTAAAAGCATGCATGAATGCTAAACAGATTTGATTGCCTTTATCAGCAATTGCTTCCTCTTAAAATAAAACATCAACGCACATTTCAGATTATTAAATAACATTAGAACTGCATATTTTGTTTTATTTGATTTGTTTCCCTCTATTCCCCTGCTGGGTTAGTAACAACAAAATAAGTAAGTAGAATGATTGCATTGTCTGTTGTTTTGGAAGAGCTGTGTCGTGAAAGATGCTGTCAAGTCCAAGGAAAACCCACGACATGTCAGCGAATTGCTATTATGGTTTTGTAGATGCTTGCTCTGAAGTTTACAGCTTCTTCTTTCAACTTCTTTTTGCGGTACGAGGATTTCGTTGAATCATACACCCCTTCCTGTAACAATGCATCTAACACATATAACCCCCCTCTCCCTTTAGTTAGCCACACATATCGATGTTGCTTTTAACTTTAACCGATCTTTCAACAGCTTCAAGGGTTTTGTTGCGCTTGAGTGGGTTAACACAAAGACAAAGAAGACAAGCGGTTTAGAATGGTTTTGCATGACAACTGCATTGTTTTAGCTTTGCTATTTTCTGTGTCCCGCCCCTATTACAAGATACAGCCATGCCAAATCATGGATATCATGTTTGTTTTAAGATAAGTTGGACCCCAAAACATCATATTTGGTACGTCAATAAAACTAATTGTAAGGAAATGCCTGCCAGAGTATGTTCAAAGTCAGAGAAATAGAGAAATGATGGAGGAGGAGAAGGGTGCAACCGGGACAACCCGGCTTCTTTTTTTGTTTTTGCTGACAACAGATTTCCGTAACCTAGCTTGTCTTGGAACATGCAACACTTTGATAAAATGTTTGAAGCCCTGCGGTACGGTCCAATTAGATTTGTCAGATGAGTCAAAAGCGATCAACTTGAGATATATTTTACACAGTGACTCACCATCACCCTATCCCTGTCACATTGTGATTCACCAGAAAGTTAGACTGGGTATGCAATCAGAGGGGATTGCATCGGGTTTATGTTTTTGTACATTTAATTGCATCTGCTGTGGGGTGGGGGAAGTTATTCTTTCAAGAAGTTTTGCATTTTCTAGTATCATTTTATCAAACTCTTTTTTAAAGGTTGTGTCAATAAGCTGAATTCCTTTCAATGAATAACACACACAGTTTTTTTTTTCTGAACACGAGAAGAACGCCAATTACAATTCTAAAACTTTTAGAATAAAAAAAACTTCCAAGCCCATACATACATCCAGCTGAGCTGTTTATTTCTGGTTTGACATCTGTATTTGGTGTGTTTTCCTTTCTGTGATATAAGATGCTGTTGATGATTTGGAGCTTCCTCGGTGCTATCCCAATATTGAAAATAACAAAGGCCCTACATAAATAGCACTGAGAAACATACCTTTTTTTTTAAAACTGTTCCAGACTTTTTTTTGTTTTAATTCATGCTGTACTGCCTGTACAGTAACACGTGATCACGTGAGCATTCCCTAGGGCTGACAGGAAAACTGCTCGTCACTTAAGTTCAGGTACCTTCTACAAAAAAGCGAACGTGGTTTGTGAACAGTTTTTATCTACCTCCTTAAAATAAAAACAAAAAAATAGGAAAAGAATAAAAGTAATGTGTTAGCGGAAGTTTTAAATAAAATAACTTAACTTTTTAGTAATTAAAAAAATCTAGTAGACTACATGTGTTCGTGCTGTTTGTTCAGTAACGTGTTCACAGTGTCTTCATAAAGTTTATTCAAAGTAATCCGTCTGCATCCAGTTTGATTTCTACAACTTGTCAGTCGAACCGGAGATTAGTTGCTGTTCCTGTTGGGCTTACTGTATTGTCTCTGGCATTGACAGAAAACATTCAGAGGGTGTGCGATAGAGCAGAGATTTTCTTTCATGAAGCAGAAGTGTCTTTTTTTTGTTTTGTTTTGTTTTGAGAAATTTGTTCTGAAACACCTGGAGAAATTCTTTGCGGCGGGAGAAAAACACGATGATCCTTGTTTCAGATTTGAGGTCTTCCGATTCCTCCAGGTGTTCAGTGATGCCACACACACACACACACACACACACTGGAAGCTGGAGCTCAGTGCAAACTATAGCTATTTTGGATACAGTGCTGATGAGTGAGTGCCGTATTCCAGCTCTGTGATTCATAAGGCTGTCCCTAGAATAGAAAAACAGGAAGCTGTCTGGAGAGCAAGCGGGCCTGCCTGACAGTAACCTGCCCTCGCTGTGCTCCAGAGAGCATGCAGGGCAGCACGGTAAAAGATGGGCATTATACCCTCCCGTTCTAACACCACGGCATCCCCGCTGGCACAGTGCCCACCTGTGTGGGCAGGTAGGCTGTGTTCTGGATACTTTTACAGATTGTAACGTACCCCCCCCCCCCCTGCTCGTTAGATGCCAGATGGAAGTCCTTTTCTTTTCAAACCTCAAAAAGAACTGCCAGATACACGCAGCACTGCGCCAGACACTTATTGTTCAGACAGATTTGGGTTAAAGCTTCAGCATTATGGATGCTGTTTTAAGCTTTTGTTTTTCACCTTTCTAAAAAAGGATGAGGTAATAGATACTCTGTGTTTTTCTGCAGTGTATTGTGCAGCCTGTTTGTGTGCTGGTGGTGAAATTGAGGGACTGAATTTTAGGCATATTGATTTAATTTAAAGATAATCTTTTCTAGCGGTACATATTAGTGTAATTTGTACCTGCATAGTAATTTTATATGCACCTACTTGTACATAAACAGGAATGGTAAATTCTACACTCATTTTAATGCTGTTATATTTTTGGCAAAGTATGTCATTATGCGTTTTGCTTGAAGATGGCAAAAAATGTAACAGGATTTTAATTACAATGAACATTACATGTTCAGCATGGAATTGCTGTGCCATACCGTGCTGTTTACTGTGTAATTAGTGCCACTAGATTTAAAACGTTTCCACATTTAAGTGCGAGTGCAGGATTGGCAACAAGCGAGACATGTGGTTGTGGCTAAGCTGGTCTCTGCTCTCCTCCAGATGACCTTGGAGTTGGACAAAGTTAGAGGAACAACAAAGGCAAGCTTACTAGTCAAAACCATGGACTGCTTTCATCTGCCAATGTCACTTTCAGAGAGCATAGGGTGTGCTGATTAGTATAAGATGCAATTAGCTTTATAATGTAAATGAAGAGCCTGATCGCGTGTGATTGACAAAGAGTGTGGTAAATAGCTGTGTGGTAATTCGAGTGTTGAGATTATGTGTTGATCTGTGTGTACAGGACTTCTTCGTCTTTCTATAGTATATCCGAAAAATGGTAACGTCCTAAAACTGCCTACTTTTTATTTTGATAAATGTTGTAAAAATTTTTTTTTTTTTTTAAGTTTCTATGCAACTGCAATTAGGTGTGATACATGGTTCAAATTAGCGAGAGTCTACTGTGCAATGGGAGCCCTGTATTTTGTAATAAAAAGCCAAATTCTTTTTGGTTGAAAAAAAGGAGAATGACCAAACAAAAACAGCTCCAAGCCTACGCTGATATAATTTCCTGTTAAGGCAAACGGCAAGGTGCCACTTTCATTTCAAAATGGTTTGTGCATGTATGAATGTAACTGCTTTGTTCAGAAGCCTTTATTTCCATTACACTGGTGTTTTGCCAAAGAGCTTTTATTTTTAGAAGTCTGAAAATCTGAAAAATTACCCTTAATTGACACATAGGGAATGTTCTTAATCTCGCTTCCCAGCAAGTTATTAGATGTTAATTCATCTGCCGGCTCCCCTGCAGTGAATGTTATTTGTTTAAATCTGGGGATTCCCATGGTGCATTTGTAACTACACTACAGAAACACTTCTCTCTGTAATTATTTAACATTGCATGCTGACTTTAAAATGGTTATCAGCTGAAGAATGTTAACAAGGGGTGACGAAAGTTATTTAACAGCAGATAGAAGTGTCAATATCCAGAACTGGTGGTTGGTAAGCACTCAGTGGAATTATCATGTGCTAAATACCGTAATATTTAGTGTATAGCAGCTTTATACAGAACGTGCTTATGTCACGCTCAGGGTTGGGCTCGGTTCCTGTTTTTTCATTTCCAATTCCTTTTTAAAATAAATTTCCAATTCCCGTTCCATTTTAATCAATTCCAACACAACATTGATCAAAATTGCAATTAGCAGTGTTCTGTTACAGGAATGAACAAAACCGCGTTCTACAAAAGTGCGTATTATATTCTTGAAAATATAACACCCTTGCAGTCTTACATATTTGTGAACTAGATGTGGGGTGTTTTTTTTATGTTGAGCATGTTCTTAGAAAGACGCATGTTCGTCGTTCCCCCCCCCCCCCCCCCCCCCCCCCCCCCCCCCCCAAAGTAAGTGGCTCAACCACACAACACAGTACACTTTCACTCACTATCAGAATAATGGAATTCATACAGTCTGAATGAGTCCTGCATTATGGAAAAGCTGGAGCCAACCAAATGCACATTTGTCAGCCTTAATATATGTAGGGGGTGTAAATTATGAAGTTATGCTTCAAAATATAAATGCACTTTATTTCAGTCTCTAATGCAGAAAAAAATCACATTAAAATGTGTACTTTTCCCTCAATCAATAATAAACAGGAAAGTGCGTAGAATATCTTATTCATAAATTATTACATGAAAATGGGCATGTACACTAAAAATATAAATACATTAATGTTATTAATAATTTAATGACTAACCGTTCTGTCAAGAGCATAGCGTCGGTTTAATGGAACGTAACAGGACGAATACGTTATTGTTTTAGAGCGAAGGCAGGACCCGCACATCACATTTATCTGCAGCTTTTTTAATTATTCTATCATTTTTAGAATATTTGAACTGGTTGCTTTTTCTTTCTTGCATTGGATTGTGCAGCATGCAGTTCACCTGTTGCTACAACTAGATATTCCACCAGGGGGTGCTGTAGACTGCCAAACGGCCTGTATAAAGAAAGGGCAGTCTTAAATAAAACAATCTGTTCCGTGGTTAGTTTGGCATACAGAAGCCTATTAGCCAGATGGGATTAAAATAACTACCTGTGTGATATGTACCAGACAGGAACTTGTTGTAGAGACAAGGTAACATAAAAAGCTGCCATGACTAGTTTCTCAAAAAAAAAAACAGTATATGTATACTCTCTATCTCTATCTGTGGATTGATCAGTTGGGGGCCTCTGAATAAAATGCATACACCATGATCTGACCTGTAAAAACTTGTACCTGTTTTTTTTGTGTTTTTTTTCCTTAAGGACTTTCCAGATTCTCAGTTTGGATAAACAGCCGTAGTTGTCATTACAGGGCCTCAAATCAAAGCTGCTTGACTATCAGGATGTGTCATTTCCTGACCACCAAGCATCCCACACAAATGGCAGGAGACCTATAATTAAATTTGGGGTGGGGGGTGGTGGTGAGAAATTAAGATAGAACAAGCCGTCCCATGCAGCATAACATGCTCTATACAGTCCAGTTGAATATTCGGGAATTCGTGATACCTGGATGGTGAGATAATGGCATTAGATGCCTGTGCCAGCAGTGGAAATAGACAAGGACAAATTGGTATTACTTTTCTATATATTCTCACTACTGTCTCCTGTGTACTAAATATGTACTGTAAAAGTTCCACTCTGTCACTGCTCTTGTTGAAACGGAGAAGACAGCAACGTGGCTCAGGCTATATTGTGTATTGGGCAAAATGTAGCATTTCAGCTTTTTGGGCCTATTCATGTGGACCGTTTCATTTGGAATTGCGTGCAGTTCAATTTAGTTTGAAAGCATATTTGAATTATCCAAATGAACTTCAGAGTTTGTTTAAATCAAACCGAATTGAGACCCTCTCAGAGAAGTCAAACCAGACCAACAAACAAAGTTTACTTGAGAATTTTTGTGCTGTGTAATAAATATTGGCTTTAGGCTTTTTGCAAAGTTAAATAGTAGACTCTTTGTACTGTTGGGCAGGTGCGAGAGAAACCTTTATCAGATGAATCTACGCATTTACAAACAAATAAAACCATCCCTGCTGTGCAGTATACGGTTTAGGAAATCATTTTTTGAACGTTAATCTCTTGTTTTTGTAGCCCTGAATCCATTCCAAGAATAGCTTCTCCCTGCTCGCGCAGCTGCCAAATAAGCAAAATTGATCGGCCGTTTTTTTCCAGGACGGTTCTTAGTTAACTTCAAATGCTGTAGCAACAAACCGTGTGTGTGTGTGTGTGAGGTCCCCTCTTCTCCTGCCCAGCTGGTCTCGTGTTTCCTGTAAATCTGTGCAAAATCCACACTTGCGATTAGCTTGATTCAAACCTAGTCCTACCAAGGTGTGCTTTAATCAAAGTGCAAACTGCTCTGCAGTACATTTCTTAGTGCCACCGCTGCCCGCTTTCATTAACGGTATCAAACATGGCAAGCCAATGTATATTCATTCAAAATCTGCTTTTTTTCACTTAAACAGAAAGATACTGATTGACTACCTGTAGTAAAACAAAATCTCAATTTTCCTCTGCAAATGCCTGTGTTGTTGTTGTTTTCTTCAGGGATGAAGACCTGTTAAGACATGCAGCAGCACTGAGATTACAGCTTCAAACACTGCTTTTAGTGTCGAGCCATAAGACACCCGGCTTTATGCAGAGTAGGGTTTGATGTCTGTGTACAGCCTTTTTAAAAGAAATCCTAGAAAGTAAAGTACTCTCCAAGTTATAAAGCCCTTGGCTAGATGTATAACCTGTCCCATTTTATTGATAATGATCATGCACATGGGTGTCATGAATACATGTTTGTTGATGGCTGCATTGATGAACTTGTCAATCAGTGTGATGATGATCATAACGCCTTTTCAGAAGCGGAACATACTTCTTTAGTTGCAAGAGTATCTGTAAAAACATATACAGACCCTGTTTTATACGTGCACAAAGGGTTATTTTTTTGAAGAGAATGCCTTGTTTAGAGACGGTCGGCTTGAACGTTTTGTCTAACTTGAGTTCTACAGTGTGGAAACGTTTATAGCAGGAACACTGAACAGACAATTTTGTCCCAACAGTTCTTTCAGTTGTATTGGTCGTTATGTTGCGTGCTTGAAGTTATGAAGGACTTTTTAGGCAAAATATATCTGCAAGCTTTCTGGTGGTTGTGTGTGTGGTTTTGAAGATACAGGGGACCAAGACAAAAGTTATCTAGTATATTTAAAAAAAATTGTATTTCAAAATTACATTTAAAAGATCTCTTTACACCTTCATTTGTTTCTTAAACACCCAACCCCCCCAAAAATAAATAAATGTACTGTATTTGTTCTGTGTATTGGGGGATGTTTTATGTGCATTGCCTTCAACAGTCTCATGGCAGAAGGTGTTGGATGTTAAGCTGTATGCAGTACACACACTCTATGTAATAATGGTTTGCATATTCCAGTTGGAATTGCTTCCAGGACAGTGATCCTTCCACAGACAGTAGGTGGGGATTTCAGAAGTCCAAATGTGACTGCCTGTCTTCCAAAATCTCTCTGATCGCTGGACTTCCATGTACGTTTTATTTAAAAAAAAAAAAAAAAAAAAAAAAAAAAGATGTCTCTTTTTGTTGTTCAAACAGAGAGCTCTGGCGGGGCGTGAAGTAATGGCCCGGCAGCTACCTCTCCACTGGGAATGTGGAAAGTAGCTTTGTCATCCGTTTCAGAGACAAGGTCACAAGGAAATGTCAGAACAGGTGGGTCTGTCACTGTGAGAGCTGCCGACTCAGCACCCCCCCCCCCTCCACTACAGTACTATGGCTCTTGTCATAGTTGCTTTTTGTGGTTTGCAGAGAGACAGAAAAAGAGAAGATGGCATCTTCAGATATGCACTCTTCCCAGGTGTGTGGGAGGTGACTTATTTACATGTCCTGCCTATTGCTGTACACGTGGAACTGAATTTGAATAGAAAAAAATGGTCTTCTAGATTAAAAAAACAAAACAAACAACTATTTTTGGCAAAAGCTGTGGTTTCTTTTGAACCAGCTAGTTACGGGAAATAAAGTGTGATGTACCTCGTTGATAACCGCATCTTTGTTTTGATGCTTGTTTTTGTCGTTGTTTCTTTAGATTCAACCTTTTTACTGTAAAGCGTGGATTATGCCTTCCTCAATGTTTAGCTCCATCATTCTTTATAAGACGCTGAATTATAATTGCAAGGTTGCCTTGAATGTATTGTGTTTTATTGTAAATAGGCCTGAGTGATTGCATTAAGAAATTGGGGTGAAAACTCAAACATTTAAAATTCAGTTTTAAGCCATTTCTTGATAGTCCTCCAAAGCTGATTGTGGGGAAGTGAGGTGGGGATGCATATTCAGATTGCACTGTGCACTGAAGCCCATAGGTGAAGCATTGTGTATTTAAACTTGTGCAACACTGATATGCTTCCCCACCACACTTGAGGGGTCTTTTCAGATAAGCTTGGCAAATGATAATCTAATCTAAACAGAAGAGAATCATGCAGAACAAGGGATTTTAAATGGGTAAATAAATATTGCAAGACTAGTATCCCCTTCTTATCTAACTTGCTGGCCCAAAACAGGATAGATCTTACTGGAGGAAGAGTTAAGTTGGAGAGACATTTAGCAAAAACATCTGGTCAAGACTGTAATTATAGACATTTGTACAACAACAAAATATTTTCATTTTAATATCCAAGGTAGGAAAAGGGCAGGGTGGCACCTGGATAAACATGCTTTGGGCAGGTATGCTGTAAAACCAGAAACCTTTGGCAGGATTCCTTTGAAAATCATTATTTTGTTGAACATTATTGCACACTATTGAGGTTACACCCAAACCAAACACTTAAAAAAAAAAAAAAAAAAAAAAAAAAGAACAAAACTTGTCTCTTGCTCCTGTGTCTTGTATAATCGCAGCCCGTTTTGATTAATCCAATCTTCTGTAGTTCAAAACAAGTTGAACTGATGATCTGGGATAGGGGAGGGGGTAGGTTGTGAAATGAAAGAAATATAAGATTTGTTCTGGTCTGGGGGGGGGGACTAGACAAGCTGGGGTAATTTGTAGAAGAATCACAGCAGTATAGATTTCAGGGGTGCAGGCAACCTTAAAACAAACCCCCTTTTAAAATGGATTGATATATTTGAATAGGCTTGCCGTATTCTTCTTCTTCTTCATTTCTTAGTAGACGCCCTTATCCAGGGCGACTTACAATTGTTACAATTACATCATATTCTTTTTTACATACAATTACCCTTTTATACAGTTGGGTTTTGACTGGAGCAATCTAGGTAAAGTACCTTGCTCAAGGGTACAGCAGCAGTGTACCCCACCTGGGATTGAACCCACGACCCTCCGATCAAGAGTCCAGAGCCCTAACCACTGCTCCACATTGCTGCCCGTTTTATTTCTATGAAATATTTGTGTGCGAATTTAACCTCTGCCAAGCTAAAATCTGCACTTTGACAATATTACTCAAAGAAGGTACAGTATGTTGCGATTTAAAGTTGACGACAGGTTTTTTTTTTTTTCTCCAACACTTAGTCTCTGTTGGTTAGCTTTTCAGCTGTCATGTTGCTCAAACGTTCAGCTGAGTACCACTTTAAACGCAACGCCTATTGTCTCACATTAGTATGTAATTAAACCTGACGGCCCTCACTGGAAAAATGAGCCCAGCACACTGTCATTTTAATGTTGTTCATGCATCTGCCTCCTTCAGCCAGAAGATGGTGCTGTTAACCTTCTGTTCCTCAGCATGCTTTCCTCTTCCTCGCAGACTGCTACACAAGTGACTAGAGTTGTTATTTCCCATCGTTGGAGGCAGGGTCATTGGGTGATGGAGTCATGCCCTTGCCTCTTAGCCTTCTGAAGGATTTGCGCCAGTTGGTCCACGAAGGCTGATTAGCGTCAGTTCTTTGAGAATGACAGTGATAGAATAGCAGGGTAAAATGTCACAGCTTGTAATATACTGTACTCCTGGTATTCCTCGTACCAGATCAGTTTGATTGGCACGCTGTGCCTAACACACGTGCTACAGAAAGCAGTGCAGTTTATGATCCACTAGCAAAAACACTGCAGTAAGTTATAAGTAAAAGGACAAACAAATACAAAATGTATTTTAACCAACCCATTATCAACCTGCTAATCTGAAGTATTCAGAATTAGCAAACACAGTACAATAAAATGCTAAGATCATGTACGTTATGTTTATTTTTTGTTACATGACAGCATGCTTCTGGCTGTCTACAAGATATTCTTCTACAAGAGACGTTTAATAAACGAGTTCCCCTGTAAATATTTAATTATGTACCTATTTGCATGCTACCTAACAGAAAAAGCCCATTGTTTCTTTTCACTGTAGCTACTGTACTGGGCTACAGCAAACGGATACATGATTATAACACACCCTGTATTGTAAACTTGTGAATGTTGTGAATTAACAAATCGTTTATGAAGGATAATAGTATCTATTATGGATAGCAATGACGTCTCCTTCAGTCTCTGCGTGCATAATCGTACCACGTTAACTTTCCTATGCATGTACCGGTATTTTATAATGCATATATGTTTTTCACAGTTTTGGCAGGGTTACTTCTAGAACTCCATAAAGTTTGCACAAACTGTTTTAAAATTAAAATAAAGAATAGTGACTGACGGGGATATAGAACCGTGTGTGTGTGTGTGTGTGTGGTCCTGTAAGTCCTCTTGGGTTTTCGGAATGCTGGAAGTACTGTACATGCCATTGCTCCTCACTCCATAATGGCCTCAAATTTCAGGAAAGCTGCGTTGCATTAAAGAAAAAGAACGATCGATGGTTTTACATTAAATTTTATGTGATTGAAAAAAATCAACTAATTAAAATTGATTACTTTTGCTTTGCAAAAGTGTTTTTGAATTAAATTATTTTATGAAAACATTTTGACTAATCTAGGGCCCGAGGAGGTATCCATTTACTGGTTTGCTACCGGGATAGGTTACATTTCTGTTAAGTGAGTAGTTTGTTTCATTATCCTCTTGTATGCGTTGTTGTTTTCGAGTGAAGTTGTTGCCTACCATTTAATCCTTACTGACCCCTCCTTTAATACTGAAGATCCTAACTTCTCAAGTGCTTTCTGGCTAATTAAAAAAGGGATTTCCCCCAAAAAATATTATGTTCTTGTGAAAGAACTGGGTAAAGTTGCATTCGAGCAAACACCCAGTATGATTCATTTTAGTATACTGACAACCCTAGAAAATGTTAGAACTACTAGAAATAAGCAAGGGCTCTAGCTGTACATTTCTGTTTCATCACCTTGATCATGAGACTGCTACTGCTTGAAAGTGCACCAGCTCTCAGTTAGCTCATCTTTGCATAACCATTTAGCAGAATTTGAATATGTCCCATTTTGCATGGGGAAGAGGCATAAAACAAAATGGGACCAAATTTTATATATATACATATATATAAAAATGAGCAATTTAAATGATTAATACAAGTTTTACGCTTTTATTTTTAGTTAAAACTGGAAATGACCTTTTTTTTTAATTTATTTGTTTTCATAATTGTGTTGGCGGTCAGAAATATGACATTTTCTATTGAACAAAATTGCTCTGTCCAAGTCATAGGATGATTCGGGGGTGGGTGGGGGGGGGGGGGGCTGTAATAGCCATACATCAGGCAATTATGTGGGGAGTTGTACAACAACTCAAAATGAAACAGTGACACAGTATGTTTGCTTAAAAGCATAATCTTAAAGCATTGTGGTGTACCATGAAGGAAGCCCCACAGTCAATACCAGAATATTCAGAATTTGTTAACAATCCATTTTTAGTTTATTTTTTTTATGTGTGATCATGGGTAACCTGTGTCTCTTGAAACAACATTGAAATATAGAGGTATATTAAAAATCAGAGTGTCAATTTTTAATTATTTTTTCCAATTGTGTAATTATTTTCTGTTATTTTTGTCAGCTGTGCCTGTGGGGGGTGGGGGGTGGGGGGTGGGGGGTGGGGGGTGGGGGGGGGGGACGGGGACGGGGACGGGGACTATAACATACAATGCTGGTTATTTTTAAGCCTTTGCGAAATAAGTCAATGGAGTTTTCCATTGACTTCGCTCACTGAGAATGTACTTTTTGACCTTTTGATGTATTCAAAAATTCCATCCTGGGTCTGCAATGCTCAGACGTAAAAAAAAAAAAAAAAGAAAAGTGTAAATTGTCTGAAAGATTATTTGATTTTTGCTTCTATCTATACTTTAACATCGTTGAGCCAATGTATCTCTTTATATACTTATGACTGAATAGCAAATCAAGTCACTAGCAAACAGTTTTCTTGGAGAAAGTTTCAGTCCATAAACAGTTACAGTAGACATTCATAAGTGTAAAAACAGGGAGTATTTAAAACAGAGCAAAAATGAATGGCAGACGTTGTATCTCTGAGATAGATAGATATACTGTACCATCCTCATGGAGGGGGGTGGGGGCAATACTTTTTTTGTGCCTGATTTCCAACCCCCCCTTTAAAAAAACACACAGAAGTGTTGTAATTAGAAAAGTGTTTAAATATGTACTCTTAAAAGATTAAAAAGGGCAATTCAGTACATCAACTTGTTAAGAGAGAAAAAGGAAATACCTAATTACATCAAACCCTCGTTCCATCTTCAGGGCTGTGATATCAGCAGCCCATCACGTTGAAAGCATCCCGGTAACTGCTCTGGTTATCCGATCACTCATGAAGCCCTGCTAATTAAAATAGAGCTTCATTTTTTTTTTCCTGAAGCATTGTTTGGCAGGAATTTGAAACTGGCTTAACACAATTTTTTCATGTCTATAACCCTTTTATTATATCACTGATGCTTTTCCATAAATGTACAGGGCAGTTTTAAATGAATTGATTCGCACTGTAGCTGAATCCTAGACTTGCTAATGATTTCCCTCTTAGCTTTCTTTTAGTGTTGCTCTTGACTAAGAGCATCCTATCAGTCCTGCCTGTAAACCCTTTGCTCTGGATTGTTCTGTTGTCTTGTTGTCTGTCCTTTTTCAAAGGCTTGCAAAAATAAATCCAAACATATTTGAAATCTTTTTTTTGTTCTTTACCTGAATATCGTTGCTGTTTTTGGAAACTATTTTGGCTTTTAAAAAGCTGAACAGTAAAGAAGTATAAAGACTACCTGTTCTTTTAATTTACTACCTATATTTTAATATGTCACAGCTTAACCTTGGTTGATTCAGCAAGTGACAACCTGGTAATTCAAAGCCTATAAAAGAACGAACCGCAATAGCACTGGGTCTGTGTGTGGTGCACGTCTAATATTTTTGTATGCAGTGCTTCATTATTAACTGTACAGTTTTGCAATGTTTTTATGTAATGTGTAATTGATACTGTCACAATTATTTATTTAATGCTCTCTTTCTCTCTCTTTTTTTATTTTACCATTATTCTTTTGGTGCTTAGTCATCACTATTCCAGTTATACTTGGTTCATATTAAGCACACAATTGGTAGTTGCAGATGATGGGAGAGATGGGCCAGGAGCCACTCTGATCTCCTCAGCCTCTGTCTGTGCCGGCTCACGAGTCTACAGTGTGCTGTCCTTGCCATCCTATACGTTCTCATTGATTGTCATTGTGAGAAGCAAACCAAGGTTAGCACTGGGGCCTGGCTAGTGCATGGGCACCTGCCTCTCACAGAATGGCAGGCGCTTCCATGTCAGTCATTGATGATACCAGTGACATGCCTGCACTGTTGGTGGGCAGTTATGATCCAATGAAAGGGGCTGGTCAAATTGCCTTGGAGCTCCAACATTCTAAAACTCAGTTTCCCCTGTCAGGGATAATCTTAAAACTGCAAATTTGACACTAAACTATTCTAATACAATGTATTGATCTGTATACTACATTCAGACCTATTTTTAGACACCTTTCACTTAATCAGAAGACATTGTTTCTCTCTTACACCACATTATACAACCAAGCTGGCATATGCAGCACTGCAGCATTAGTACCCATGCTTGTGTAAGTTACACCCCAGGTAGCCTTTTATGTATCATATATTTTCACATGACTTTTGAAGGAAAAGTGTTGAAAAAAAGCAGTTTCTGGTAAGTACCAAATTTAACGGAAATACTAACAATTCTGTTAACAAGCTTTCGTTATTTGACGGGAAAAGCAAAAAATTGGCCTTTTTAAAAAAGTTTCATCAGTCATTTTGAGAACCGCATTTCTAAGAGTGGTTTGTGTATTAGTCACTAGAAGCATACGTCTCTTTTGATACCCATGCACAGCCGCAGCTTAATAGACCAGTTTTAACTTTGTTTCATCAATATAAGTGAATAAAATGTATATCAGCAGAACTTACTGTATGAAGATGGGGGGTTGTGTGTCTGCCTTGTGGCAAATCGAATTTGTTCAATATGTTTAATGACCCCCCCTCCATTTTTTAGTTGTAAAATTTAAGGTGAAAAAGTCGAGAAAGTGCATCTGTCAATTTTAAACTTAATAAAAACGCTTAATAAAGCTTAGTCTGCCCTTAAAACCACACGTTTTTTTGCATCACTTTCTTATTGAATTTTAAGCACTTTTGCAGGTACACCTGACCCTTTAGTGCTAATCTGATTTCTAAAGATGACTGGTTAGTACACAGAGCACTTTTGTGCATTAGTAGCTTCAGACTTAAAACACATTATAAAATAATGAAAAAAAAAATATTTTACTGGTATTATTCCTTGCTGCATCCAAAGCATTAAGCCCCCTTTTAATTTAAAAAAGATATTAAAGCTGGCAAATCAAATGCACTGTAATGCAAGATACAATATGAAGCTGACCTCCTTTTTAAAAGCATGCCGTATGTAGTATCCTTACGCTACAACAATGGTGATCTATAAGTCAATAACTAGACAAGACTAAAATCTGTGAAATTAGGTTATAATTGATTCAGGTGTCTGGATAGAATTTGTCCAGAAGAGCTACGTCATTTGCAGAGAAATAACATTTTCAGAAGATTACATGTCATTGAGATAGATGTGCACCTGCTGCTTTGAAACAAGTTACTTAAGTTAAGCATTTCCACTAACATGCATGTTCTGTAGCCTAGCAGAGTCATTTTCGTAGCATGTTTTATTGATTTTTCTTTTTATTAAATACTGAAAGAGCGCAGTTCTAAGAAGAGATGTTTCCCGTAAAAGCAAAGGAAAAACAACAAATCTTTGTGAGAAGTTCATCTAAAACAAGTCATTTTTAAACCGCTTTTACAGCTTCTTCAACTCGTCGGTTTGATGGTTTTATATTGACACACATGGTACATGTCTTTCTGCAGCTCTGTTGGGAAGTCTGTTGCTATATTACACTTAGATACTCTAATGCAGCTGTTTCGTAACAAGAAAAATATACGCCAGTGAAAGTTATTGTTCGTTCTTGCAGGGAAAGATGCAACCTGCCCTGTCCCTCTCCCAACCCACTTTCACTGCAATATTAGAGAAGTGTTCTTAAAAGTTTCTGTAGTATTTAAAAGTTTGCCTTCATGCAAGCTACACAATTTTGATCGAGTACATTTATAAAATGTTCAATAAATGGTATGGAAATACTATATTGTCATGCATCAGAATAAAACAGTTGCAATGTGACATTCTGTAAACTAGAGAGAGGTCATAATATTTTGGATGTTTTGATTTGTTTAAACAGTACTGGCTGCTGTTCGTTATGTGGTTGGATAATTTCACCAGTGCAGTACTGGGCCACTCTTCATAGTATCCTCATTACACGCAGATTCCACTATATTCTGTTTGTGTGTTTGTCATACTGCAAGTATAAACCACCCCCTGTAAAGACAACCAAGTATGGGGGAACAAAAACAACAAAACACATTACGGAAAATGTCACAGTTTTGCTTACCGTAGAATTTCCCTTAGATGGGATTTTACTGTGCTTAGTGCGTGCAATGAAATCTCCTTTTAGTCATAGGTGTTTGTATTGTGAAATCTGCAAGGCGTGTTTAAAGAAAGCAGTAAGTAAAGTTTTTTTTTATTTTTTAGCAGTAAATGCACCAAATCCCATCACTGTTTTTACACACGGGCACACTGTTTCATAAATCAAGCAGCATGCAATTCTATATGTATTCTGCACTAAACATAATATTTACGGGAAAATACATACACTACTCATTGATAAAGTGTGACATGCTCTAACATTTAAAAAATCAAAAATAAAATGGACCCTATGATTAAAATTCTGGCGTAGATCCTAACGCATGATTCCAAGCATGCTTTGATCTACTTGTCAAAACGGGTAGAGGAAAGTTTTGGGTGAGTGGTTTTCAAGATGCCCTGGGCTGCTTCTAATAAATATCCATGAATTCTAACACCCCTGTGTTAACGGACATGTCATGCTGTGGTTCTTTAACGTGTCAACATTTTGATTTAAATTTATTTTCACAAAATAGCTTGCAGTAAAATAATTGTGGACAAGATCTAGAACTGAGAGATCACAAGTAAAATCATTCTGGATGGAATGCATTAAGCTGGAGTCCACAAAGTTTTAGTGAATTGTGTGTTTTTAAATCTTTAGCATGGAAATTATTGTATGTATGTATATTAACAAATGTATAGGTTTGTCATGTCCAGTATGCACTTTTAGATTTATTTCGGCATTATCCATTGTGAAAGTGTTTTTGATTCTTAGTTTTTCAACCTCCCGCGATTTTTATCAGATATATTGTCTTCATGTAATTAGAGATGAAAAAACAATGCAAAAAAAAAAAAAAGGTAGACAACTCTTCGCCTTTGTTATAGCATTAAATAAACAGAATTAGTATGCCAAACTTTTCCGCACACTAGTTTTGCACTTTAGCTGATTTGAAAATGTAATTCTTACATGAAAGCTGTTCTTTAGTATATGCAATGCATTTTCTAAAACGAATTACTACAGACAAGGGCGGTCAATCACTTTTTATCTTTAGCCACTTTAAGAAAAGAACAGTGATCAAAACCTTTTAACCTATTAGAGAGATTACTTTTACAATTGAATCAAAGGGACCACAGGTGTAATAACTAATCATTGCAACGGCACCTTTCACTGTGTGTTTTTTTTTCCACTTTATGGATGTCAAATAGATATTATTTCATGTTCATTGCGTTTTTAAAAGCCTCACATCGTGCTACACACTTAAAATTAATGTCTTCAATGACATTAAAGATACATATTTTTTTTAATTCTTTGAAAACTACATTAAGTTGAAATTAAGATTTATCTTGTAACACAACGTGAAAAAAAATCCATGAGCATAATGCACTTACAACTACAGATGTTTTTAGTGCTGTTTTATTTTCTAGTGCATTAAGTTTTAAACTCGTTACATTTATGATTTGATCAGAGCATATCTTTAACCCAAGAAATTACTGAAGTTTTAAGTGAAGTGTATAGATATTAGGTGCAGAAGAGGAAACAGAGATTGCATATGGAGCCACTCTACACGTTTAAACGCAAGTAAATCTTATCAACTAACTGTGATCGAAACCCTTGAATTTATTCTTTATTAGTTCCTTTTGATACAGTAATTTTCAGTTAACTGCTTGTTTGTTGCAACTATAAACTGTATTTATGTAGGTTTTTTTTTAAAAGAAAATAGTCTTTTTATTCTTTATCAAGTTTTTTTCATTTCTCAAATTTTGTAGCTTGTTACATTAAACTATTGTGTTAACTTTTTACAGGTATCGTTTTATATAAATAAAATATGAATTAACAATGAATTTATAATGTGAATGTTTCTGTTTTGTGAGAAACTTTCATTTTAAACATTGTGTACAGATTACACACATACTGTCCTTAAACATATGACTCAAATAAAATCAAATACATTCTTCAAAATGTTAGTATTTCATTATTGAACCCTCTGTTTTGATTTTTAATTTTAGACACATTCTTGCTTTTTAGTTGTTTTTATAAATGTTTTAGTTGAAGCATTTCCCACTAAATATCACTGTTTAATATTCATTTTAAGAAAGCACAGTCATTCCTATAAAGCTCATTATTTGATCTCAGTAATGAGGTTTTGCTGAATGGCCTGGATGTTCAAAGGAAACACTCTCCCAGTGGACCCCTACACTTCAGAACCCCTGTTATGTTCAGTTAGTTTTGCTAATGAGAAAGAACACTGGCAGTAAAAACAAAACAACAACAACAACAACAAAAAGCTTTTAAAAGAGAACGTTTTGTCTTTTTCTTAATTTTTATTTTTTTTGTAACAGATTGCCACAGCGGTGAAGTTTCTGCAAAACCCCAAAGTCCGTCAGAGTCCCCTGGACACAAGAAAAGCCTTCCTCAGCAAGAAAGGTAGGTAGGGTCCTCTTGGAATTCCTTATGAGATGTAAACCTGCAGTCAGAGTTGCTTTGATATGACAGCAGCTGACGTGGGTGAGCAGGAATTTCCATGCTTTTCCAGTCTCTTCCAAGTCAAGGATGCTGTAAGACTGAAGCGAGGGATTATCTCATCCCTCGATATAACTGGGCTTTTAAGTAAGTTTGTATACACATGCTGTAAAACATGAGTTTGCTGGCAAGAAATATTAACTAATTTCACTTTTCTTAGTAAAAACCGGCAAAATGTACATACTGAAAAATGATACAAAAAAAACACCCCTGATACAAAACACTGGAACAACAGTGGAAATGGTTACTCAATTCACGTTGACCACCCACCCCCCCTTTCCCATTTAAAAAAACAAAACAAAAAACCTAACAAAAAAAGACCTTTCCCAGTGCAGTTGGGCAATGTCCTTCCTTCCTGACACATCTGTCATTGATTTGTTCTGAATACTTTAAACCCACGCCAACTACTGAGTGGCAGCACATTCCTACATTGCTATTGGAGATTTAAAATTAGATTACAATTAGGAATGGAGGCTCGTTAGCGGGATTTAAAGCTGTATTAGTTGAGATACAGAGGATCTGTCGAGTTACTACTAAATATATTTTGACAGAAACCGCCCAAGCATTTTGGAAAGTAACCGAAAACAATAATTTCATACAGTATATAAAAAGCGAAAGCCCCCCCACCCCCCCCAAAAAAAAACCAAAACAAACAATTTACATAAAACTTGACAATAACTACAAATAAACACTGAAAAATTAAATTAATAAAAACCGAAAAACAAGCTCTAATTATACCTTATTGTTAAATGATAAGCATGTTAGGCAAGGGGATACATACATTTTTTTTTTCTATGTAGAGATATTGTAAAAGCAAAAGTAGTTGACGTGTATTTTTTTTACATTATTTGTTTTTTTTAACTAAACATACATTTCAACACAAACAGTACATTTGCCCTTTAGAATACATGTTCTGATATTGACAGAGGGCTCTTTTTTTTTTTTTTTTTTGTCTTTGGTGTCAGGTGTCCATCTGGCTGCATTCGGTCAGCTGCTGTAAAAGCTGCAGGTCAAGGCAGGGTCATTCTGGGTCTTAGGGTCAGGTGGGGTTCATGCTCACTCGGAATGCCTAGGATATGTGCTTAACAGACAAATGAGCAGGAAAATTCATATCGACGCATCATGGACCACTTTCAATGGAATTGTCAATTTGAGTTGCTCCTAGCATTTAAAAGCTAGTTTTGATTTTGTATTATTGTTATGCATCACCTAACCTTTAATTCCGGAAGGTTAAATTAGTCACTGTAGTGAGGGCAACAGATACAGTTGCAGGATTCGAAACAACAACAAAAAAAAAGGTACGGAAATACTAATGAAGAACACTTTTAGTTAGTCTGTTGAGTTAGTTTGACTGTATGTGAAGCATGTGTGACTTTGTGTGTTCTGTTCAAGTAATTGTGTGTGTGTGAGTGGTAAGACAATGGAAACCCAATATGCTATTTCCTCTCCTCCATGGTTCGCTGCATCACTAATTAATCAAACATCAAGCCAGCTTCGTGCTTTCTTCAAATATGCCAGCATCTGAAGACATTTCCTTTTAATTGTTACAGCAACCGTTTTAGTTTCTGAAACCATATAAAGAACTGTCGATCTTTGCTTAAATAATCTGTTCCTAATCAATAATACTTTATTATTATATGCTTATTTCTGTTGTCTTAGTAGATTTTGAAGCATTGTGTTTATTTCTTTACTTGGTGAAAGCTAAATGAATGAAGTTGTAAATGCAGTTTAAGACAGAGGCCAGTATAATGGTTAATTTTTTTGGAAGTTGTGCTTTGTTTGTGACTTTGAACCCCCCATTGTTCCTCCACAGAATAGCAGTTATGTGAAATATATATTTTTTCTATTCTTTACTGAAGAATTGTGGACTACGGGGACTAATTAATCATAAAAGCTTTGGGATTTCATCTCTATCATTGAAGCAATGAGGCAGTGAAAAGTGAGCCTAAAAGCTGTATGATTACCAGAGGTAACCGGAGACAAAATCTATTGTTGCCGGCTGCTGTTCTCTGCATCAGCTGGGTATCACAACACTGATGTCTTCTGAATTTTCCAAGATCTGTGTTTCCCATTATTCACAATTTGAGTTTATTCATTATTCAGGACCCCCTTCTAGAATAGATAGGGACGCAAACAGAATAAAAACAAAAACTGTTTTTAAATGGAGCACACTGTGCTTCCGGCCCTGGTTTCTCATCTTGTGAAACACAAAGAGATCACGTTACTGTAGCAGTGCATTCTAACCTGTATAAATCCACGACCCCCCCCCCCCCCCTTTTTTTTAATGTGAGGTTTTAAGTAAATAGGACGTTTGGCTGCGAGACTTGTGCCATTTTATTTTAGATGAATGCAACAGAACACATCAACCACACAACAGTCAAGGACACATGCCGTTTAGGGATGTTTGTGGCTCAATACCAACAGATGAAAACACGTGGTTAGGCAAAAGAAATGCTAGGTACCCCCCCTCCCCACACACACACACCGTGCATTTTTCTTTTTACATGCCTGTGTATTTCATTGCTTACTGGAGGTACACAGGATGAGAAAATGCCAGTGATAGTCCCTACACACCAGTTTTGGGACAGTGTCCCCTCTATTTCAGTATGCAATAATTCACTGATTTGGTTAATGCGCTATTAAGCCGCATTGACAGTAAGTTGTTATGAAGACCCTTCCCTAATTAATTATTTTCAATATACAGTATGTGTATATATATATAAAATTACATATTTTTATTTCTAGGAAGGTAAATAGTTTTACATTTATTTTTAAAACAGTTTTTAATATGCATTTAGTCATTTACATTTAAGAGTGATGTATGCCTTCCTGTGAAATTGTATGCAGGCGATTTCTTAATGTTTATAACAATCTTTTAATCCTTAAAATAACAAGGCATTTTGATGTTTTAACAGCAAGATTACCACTTAATACAAATGCCAATTGCAGGAATGCAAATCTACAGTAATTGTGACAGTTAAAGGACTGAACAATGTGGTTACGTAGTTCTCACTTCAGTTTGTATAGGTGTTTTATATTTAGTGTCTCACAATCATGTCATTTCACAAAGTCTTTTTTTATACATTCATTCGTAGTTGTAAATGCCACCGTTACATTAAATATGTGACATGAACAGAAGCAAGCCTTTACGCTGTATAGCCATGTGCATAAAAATGTCAGCATTACAATAAAGCCTCCCCAATGGCTACATTTATCATCAATAAGTCTATATGTATATAGGGTTGAAAGAGTAATATTATAACTACAGTAATGTAATGGTTTTTATTTTTTCATGTGGACAGAGTTCTCGGAATGAGGTCATGCTTTCCAGGTCGCCAACCTTTTAATTACAAAGCCTTGTTCTAACTATGAGGTTATTGATATAACTTGCCACTAAACGTGGCCTGCAGCTGTGACAAGGAAATTAACTTTAAAGCTCAAACGGGGCCAGATTCCTCTCTCTTTTTTTTTTTTTTTTTTTTTTTTAATTAATTTTTTTATATATATATATTTTTTGAATACGCTGTATAAAGCTGCACTTTGAACCAAAAGAAAATGCGTTGATGTCAATTTTCAAAAGGTGTGTGAATTGGATATTTGAGAGAAGGAGGAGGTGTGGTTGAAATGAATGTCTAATTTCCAAAGCTGATTTGGGAGAAGGACAGTGTAATGACCTGAATGCTCCTATCTCCGTGACACTCAGAGACTTACCTCCTACATTTTCCTATGTATCATCTAAATGTGGTAATTTAATGAATTCAGTTAGATGAAACCTTTGGCATTGAAGTTTGAATTTGCTGCCGCTTGGTTTCAATTGGGCACTGCTTGATGCATAATGACATCACAAAGCCTTGACAAGCATTAGTATCATTCAGTTAAAATCATCTCCCT
Organism: Acipenser ruthenus; assembly: GCF_902713425.1. Taxonomy (NCBI): domain Eukaryota; kingdom Metazoa; phylum Chordata; class Actinopteri; order Acipenseriformes; family Acipenseridae; genus Acipenser; species Acipenser ruthenus. The sequence goes on from NC_081215.1 coordinate 2,982,096, forward strand.
GTAAATTAGCATGTTTGAGAAAATACACTTGTGTCAGCAAAGGGCATTCCGCCTAGATTTCACCTTGAAAATATAACTGTCACATCCCTGTGTCGTATAGCAAAAAATAATATATATATATATATATATATATATATATATATATATATATATATATATATATATATATTTAGGAGGTAACTGCTGACTATAACCAAAGCCATTCTAGTTTATTAAACTTTACCTAAAATGTTCCTTTTTCAATGCCTTAATGTTTCTCTGCAATATACTGTACTACATTTTTTAATCTGTCACACTGAAACTCAAGTCCCAATTGTATTTGATTGGCATGCATTATATTAATGCGGGCACAGACTACTGTAGCAGGAATTATCAAGTCATTATGATAATAACCTTTTAATTTTCTCTGTTTCCCCCTAATGCTCGTTAATTAGGGTTAGGGTTAGGTCCAGGTTACAGTAATGAAATATTATAGTAATGTAACATTGAATATTACAACATGGCTTAGTAATGATTTATAACAATCCTAATTACTCTTAATCGAAGCCAGTTTGGAAAAGAACAAGTTAGCTCGCATTTTGGTTACATTTATTATATTTTCCCTTAAATCTAAATCTGAGAAAATGCCACTACCCCTCCACCCCCACCCCCACATTTTTGCTTTGTATGTAAATATAAAATAATGAAAGGAATGGGTTATTTTTCCTAAAACAGAGAGCACAGTATGAGCTATACCCACAATTAAAAACACTATGTACTGAATGGAGTGCCGGGGATCCTTAATAAACTTTGGATTTCAAAAATACAAAAATCTGTTTTTCATAGCGTATGACATGAAGTGTTATCAAGGTTGAAAAGTGAGAGAATTATGTGTCGAAGTCAACTTGGGGAAACATAAGATCACACATGTAATGATCATATGGTCTAGTGTCAGCCTTTCTTCTGTCGAAAGGCTCTGTTTGGTAAGAATAATTAACACTATATATGATTTCTTGCGTCCCAGGGTCTAGATAACATTGAACCATGGCACTGCTGTTTTTCCATATGTGTTGTAAAAAAAAAAAAAGCCACCTGGAGAAAAAAAAAAGGATTGCATCAATATCTGCAACTAAAAAAAAAAAACATCCTAGAACAAGTTCATTTTTGGAATTTAACACGCCCCGTTTTAGAAATGGAGAGAATTCCGGTGTTATATACAGGTTTGCATTATGCACACTCTGCATAGTATACTGTGGTGCTTTTGCTAGTATATAAGGGGTGTGCCTTATACATTTAGAGTAATGATAATACTAATTACTGATATACTGAGATTATTTTGCAGGTGCCTTGAAATTCGTATTAACGAGACTATTTACTGAAAACAAAAATGATGTCAACGTATATTTCTCTGAATTAAAACCGGGATCACTTTTGCAACGGTTAATTTTAGTCATCATTTTTTTTTTCTTTGCATCTTCACTGAAGTGTTCAATGAAATACTTTTTAGATACTGCAGAGGCTAAACTAGCAGAAGTCTTTATCTCTCACAAGTCCAGTCTTGACTTACCCCCTGTGGATTCTGTGCACTGTTATCTATTGTGTAGGAGTAAAAGAGTCAAACAGAGCCAGGTTTTAGAAGAGAAGCCACCTGGTACACATAAAACTCAGTAAATGACTGTCCCATAAACCCATGCTGTCATTTTGTGCCTGTGTTGTTTTTTGCTTATTTACCTGGTATCTCTATCTGGTGGGCTTTTCCTGGAGACACAAGTGCCTGCTTATAATAAACCCAAGTGATGGAAAATTGAAACAGCCCCAAACGCCTTCTGTCATTCCTATACCTGCCATTTTACATCCTCTTAGTGTCACCCTTGTTCCACCAGCATCTCCCCACACGTAAATATATACGTCTGTCTTAATTCTTAATACAGTTTAATGTAATATTTATGTAAATATTTCATGATTTCATTCCGTATTAACAGCCAGAAATGTCAAAGCTCACATAAAATGAAACAATGCCATCTACTCGCTGAACTGAATTTTAAATTGGATTCTTCAGCTGCACATTTGTAGTGGAGTGCAGATGAAGGGGAAAATTGGGAGGACTTTGATTGCATGTTGCAATTTTCTTTTTAGATGCACTGTTTACTTGCACAACATGCGTGGTATCCTTTCTGTTCCATTCCATGGCCGTTTCTTAACGGTTGCATTAAAGTGCTGAAATGATTTTGTTTTTCTCAGCTGCGTGTAAAAAGTCAATAAGAACGACCTTCATTATCTCTTGCTATTGTATTTGTTTAATTATTTAAAAACCTACACGGGTAGGGCCCTAATTTGAATTATCAAATAATTTTTTCTGACGGGAATAAAATAATTGCAATAAAATAAGTAAAAAATTACCCTAAATAACTGCTGTATTCTGCAACTTCCTGTACTGTTACAATGAAACCATAACGACTTCCTTACATGCGCAGCAGCCCTGATAATGTTTCCACTCCAAAAAAAACATGACCAGCACCTAAACAGCATGGTGGGACATGGATAATCTGCCTTCAAACCTGCATCCTGTGTGGTCTTGCCTAGGATGACCAGGAAAATGCATTGCAGTTTGTTGTTCCTTTCCTTTATGTAGTTGAAAGTATTGTCCTGAAAGACTGGATCAAAGTATAGGCACATTGCTCCTGGTAGATATGTAGCTTTCTAATTACCCAAAGTCATAGACTGAATCCAATGTTAACCTGGCTAACCTGGTGGGATTTGAGATGACCAGACGTATAGTAAAAGCAAGGATCTTCTCTTCACCTCCGCGGTGAGGGAATTAAGTGCTTATCTATTAAATACACGAATAGATAAGCTTGCAGATCTGTAGCGTTTGCCTGGCATTCAAACAGGGCTGTGTAAGAAAAGGGTTAAAGTCACATTCCAGCATTCAATAACCCATTGACCTCCATCTATTTACAATCCTTGACATTTTTTTTTATTTTTATTGAGGATTCAAAATGTAAGTAATCTTAAGTCAAGGACGACTTAATATTTCAGGCTGTGCAGAACAGTAAAACAACATTCACCTTTTAGCACCAAAATATTTTAGTAAGCAGTTTTATAATTGGCTGTCCGAAATGCGTTTTTTTTTTTTTTTTCTCTTAACCCATAAAACTTAAGTGGCAAAGTTGAAGAAATACTGTACCTTTTTTTTTTTTTATGAAGCCTTGCGCCTTTAAACTGAAAAAAAAAATTGCTTGTGAATAAAAAGGCACGAAAATAGAGCCATAAATTATTTGACATGCAATGGGTTTTCCTTTAAATAAATACCGATCAGGTTTATGTTCAAAGACAATAGAAAACGCAGCGCAGATATGCAGTTTACAGTATTTATGGCTGTAATATTGAGGTGCCACCACAGTAATTTCATGCCCCAATGAGGAGCGCAAGGTCAAAGCAAATGCTTCAGTTCAGCATCTGCTAATACACTAACTCATAAACAGGGCCTGCGTGTATCAGGTGCACACAATAATACAGAATAGCTTTCCATTACTGTTCTTTCTTTACGATGTCGTCATTAGATGTAATTTACAGTATGTTTTAGAATAATTCATTTGGGTGTAGGTCGATCTGAAATAGGGGTCTTGGGGGGTCATGCCACAGGTTTTGGAAACAGTAATACATTTAACATATTTACTTGCTCGGTTGTATCCGAGGAGTGGGTTTGTTTTATTTATTTTTTTTACTGAGCACCCCCAGACACGCGTTTGCCGTGGATGTATGCAATGTGGCTTACTGGGATGGGGTTTGCGATGATAATTTGGATTAGACTCTTTTTCTCGTCTAGTTGTTTATATAAAAAATATATATATTTGGAACAGTGCAGTTCTACAGTATACACTTGCTGTTTCACTCAACTGACTTTGGGTTCGAAACAAAAAGTGGCTTTTTTATTGTCCTATTTTATTTATTATTTGTTTATTTAGCAGACGCCTTTATCCAAGGCGACTTACAGAGACTAGGGTGTGTGAACTATGCATCGGCTGCAGAGTCACTAACAATTACCTCTCACCCGAAAGACGGAGCACAAGGAGGTTAAGTGACTTGCTCAGGGTCACACAATGAGTCAGTGGCTGAGGTGGGACTTGAACCGGGGACCTCCAGGTTACAAGCCCTTTTCTTTAACCACTGGACCACACAGCCTCCTATTTGCACCCACAGATCCAGACTGCTACATTTCTTATATATGTGGAGCACCAGTATGGCTCTGGTTAAGTGTAATTTCAAATCCGGCATACACAATGATTTCCTTTTAACTTTACTATGAAAGGCTTGATCACGTTATGAGATGTCTTGAGATTTTGAGTTATTGTCTGGCGATACCTGCCTGGCTGACCTATGACCTGGTGCCTTTACTCTGGAGATGAATGAGAAATGAAAATCAATGAAAACCTTTTTTTTTTTTTTTTTTTTTTAATGCCTTTGTCTCTCTAGATAAACAGAAAATATTTGTGATGTCATTGAAGGCTTACAGTGGCTTGTATGCTAATCCTTTTTTTCACGATGCTGTAATTCACCATACATAAAAAAACAAACAAAAAAAACCATTCTCTTCATTATTGAGAGAGCTCTGTTACAGTACATTATCAGGTTTTAGATTTCGGTCTGCAAGCCACCGACAGGTTTCATTAGCAGACCAGAGTTACAATGACAGGCTTTAGGGAGTACTAATCAACATTCATGCATGGACTGAGCTGTCTATTTAAGGACCGACTAATACACAGTATATGGACTTGGTAAAAGATGGTCCTTATATGTTTTTATTGTAGTTTTGGAATTGAAGAATTGTGGTCATGGCTTTACTGATTCCCTGACAGAAATACACATGTTTAGTAAGGTACCCTAGGATTGAATGAACTCACAGAAATGAATGAAATCCTAAAGGACTGTTGTTTTCTTCCAAATTACTTGTATACACTGTTTATATAAAACATGCTAACAAAGAATATAGTACATTTTATCATGTGGAAACAGTAAAACTAAAAAGAAACTTCCATCATTTCTCAAACGAGTAACTGTAAACCATGCAATTTTATTCGCATGCTAAATATATATCACAGATTACACCCATAAAACCCATGATCCTTTAAAATTGCTGTAGACCTCAATTTGCAATTTTGCAAATGTGCCCCCCCCCCCCCCCCCCCCCCCCATCCACTTACTGTAGATTACATATTGTAAGCTCATTTGAAATAAAGAAAGCTCTTTTTGTGCAGACTCAGTATTTGGTGGCTATTTTTGGGTGGAGCTTTGAATGCAACTTCATATCCAAAGTGTAAACGTAAAACGACTGAATGTTCACATTACACGAAGCAGGTTTCTAATTCATTCTGTAGATGCTTTAATGGGCTCACTTTTACAATACCTACAGAGAAGGGATTCAGAAAGGAAGAAATAAATCCAACGAGTCTTATTTAACCGACCTCTGAAAAGCCCAGGTGTCACCCAACAATGGAAACTTTTTTATTCTTGTTTTTTGATTTGTCTTTTTTTTGACACATGTACTGTAGCACTTGGTGATAATTGGGGCGTATAAACCTCTGGAACTTTAGGTATGCATTGCACATACTTGGCTTGGAGCCCAGGTGACATTCAGCGTTACCTTTTAGGGATCATTGATTTTGCACGTAATAGTTCCTTATTTAGTAGGGTAAACAATAAAGGGCTTGACATTTTTATTGCTTTCTGTTTTCCTCATAATTGTTAGAAAAATCCGATTTGTTCAGTAAATACATTTTACTGCGAGGAGGAAAATATTCTCACCAGACATGTTTGTCATGTTTTTTTTTTTTCTATCTTGGGTTTAAATATGCTTCTCGTTGTAACAAATAAGCCACATTACACAGTTTTCTAAAAACATCTGAATTGAGGTCTTATGTGGTTATAAGATTTTATCAATAAAAATGTTCTGCCTCATTTACTTTTATGTTTTACTCATTTAAAAATTATGAAGGGGGGGCGGGGGGAAAGTAAGATGTGCTACAGCTTGTTAAATTCCACAATTTCAAATCTTAAGATTTCAGTTTGCTTTCATGTTCATATGGATTTCTGTGAAATAGAGACAGTACCGACATCAATATAGACTGCGTCTTTAGGACTCCAGTTCACCCTATATATTACATACAGTGCACAGTGTACCAATCACTCTGTGGAAACAAGAATCTTCCAACAGAACGTCCAGTCTGACTAATGCAAACAACATGCTTGTGTTTTTGGAGCCAGTCGTTGATTGATTAATTTAGCGATGAGGGATTTACTGATTATTGGAAGTGGCTTGGCCCTAAAAACCAGACTGGATATCACAGAGGCAGGTGCCTGCCTTCTCTCCATCTGTCTGTCTCTGTCCTGCACAGAGCCTCTGTCTTGATGCAGAAGATTTATTGGATACAGAAAGTAATTATGTTTTTGAAATGTATTTTTCATAGGTTCGTGCGACAGTGTCGCTTACCCTGTGAGTCACTCACCTCAGATATGCTTGGGGGTGGGAAAAATTACCACTGGGCAAACTTTATTGAACTATTTTGCATATTTGTCAAATAATTTACTTGCAGTAACAATTGGCTGTATCTATTTTGCTGTGCAGTTTATCTGCATGACGGTGAATTGTGCTAATCACATGAGGTCGTTATTTTTATGATCAGTAACTGTACATTCAGTGTCAGATGAAGTGGAAGAATAGTGCAAATAGTTTCATAGAATCGCATGTTGTCAGTGCATGTGTTTTGGGTTTGGCATTCAGTAGGCCAGTCCAGGACTAGTCTGTATACAGTGGTGTAATCCTAAATCTGAAGGTACCGGAACGCCACTAAAATATCGATATTCTTAAGAATTATTCTACAAATGCACATTTTTATGTGTATTCTGAACTTCTAGTAACATATACAATAGGTAATGCATTTATTGATTTTCAGCATGCAAAGTGTCTTTCTCCAGCTTCGCTTGTGTCCACAGTCATAGTCGATGCATTGTTGCTGTCGCAGCCTTCTTAAAGAAGTTGTTTGTAATAGAAGTTCCTAATGCTCTCTTCGTTGCATCAAGAGGACTACTGACTGAATCAGACAGTTGAGTCATGTGACCTAGCTTGCCTATTTTAGAAGTTCCGGCTCGACTACACCACTGCTGCCTATAGAAAATCGTTCCAGACTTCACCACTATCTGTATAGATGAAGGCCACCTAATAAAACAAATGCTGTGAAGGTTAGATGTTTAAACAGTAAAAATCCTAAACGGTGAAGTATTTCACAACGTTTAACCAAAAATATCCGGTTGAATGGGAATCTTGCAGTGTTTTAAGTCATTTACAGCATCTTGATGCATAATTTAACCCATGTCAATTGTTCCCCTAACAGGTTTGACTGATGAAGAGGTTGAGCTGGCCATCCAGCATGCAGGCGTTTCCATCGAGGAGCCCCATTCTCTGAGTCCTTCAGGCCAGCAGCATCTGCTCCATCCACCTCACCTGGCCCCTGTGCAGTACAGTGAGTGCCGCTTCTAATCAAAGTTTACAATGCTTCTCTTAGTATGCCTACATTTACCAGTATTCATCGTTTTATAATTATGGATGGCACACCTGTGTGATATTCCAAAAATAATAATTTCCTCCTTTTCAAGAATCATTCCCTTATGTCCAAACAGGTATTTCTCATATTGATAGTCAAAAGCCCCCTGGTTATCTAGAAGAAGAAAAACAAACAAACAAAAAAAAACAGTAAACTGATCCTGGACTTGGGTATATCAACTATAAAATTGCTTATATCCGTAAAAGACACTCCGACTATTTTAATTGGTTATCGTAGGGTTACGTAGCGCTGAGAGATTTCAGTCGGAACCCCCAAACAGGGTTTGAACCCCTGTCCTTTAAGTGCTGTTACCTGATTTACTGACGCAGAATGGAGTCTGCATGGTGTTTAACCTGTATGACAGTGATATTAGATACATTCCACTCTCATTTATTGTGACACTGTCCTTGACACTCAAGCATTTCATGTTTTGTAATGAAAGTGATTTTGATGGGATGCCATGGAGATAGGTTCCATCCTGGGTGCATAGTGGTTTTATATCCCAGAGCTATAAGAGAGTCTTTTATAATGAGGTTGGAATGTTTTCCCTTATACATGGGGGTCAATCTGCAAGTGGCTACCAATTCTGATGTCCTTGTTACAAGTAGATCATATAGCGGCCTGCATTCATCTCTGTCTTGAGTAATGGATACTTTGATCTCTAGTGGAAGGACGGGTAGGACACTCTTAAACCCAATAAAAATTGAAAGAAGATTGGAAAATGTGAACCAGCTCTTTGGTTTAACTGACTGAATAAAAGTGTTGGTGGTGAAAGATAATCAAATCTGTAAAGCTTAAACCACTTGGTTTTCCATCTTTTTTGAGAATCAAATCCAAGAGAAATACAAATGTATGGGACGCTGCGCCGTACCCTACAGAGAAGCACTTTCCTTATCCTGGGCTTGGGTTGACGTACACACTTTATGTTGTGTGTGTATATATACTCTTTGCTATATCTTCAGGGTTAGATAAATTGAGTCTTTTAACAAGTGATAAAGGGTATGACAACCATTTGGACCTGAATTCTGATCATGTAGTGGGGAATATTCACTTACATTCCTACAAGTAATCTAGCATTGTTTCATTAATGCTGTTTCTGTATTTATTATTTTTTTCCTTTTGTATCGTTGCCGACCATTCCAATGAACCTTTTTAACTACAAAAAGAAAAGAAAAGAAAATGGTTTTGATTAAACTAAAGAAACAAGACTTTGCACGAATGACAATAAATCTGATAAATGATATTTGAATTAGTTGTGTAGCTGTAATTTATTACATAAAATATAATTTATTTGACACAAGATTATTTGCTGGAAGCATCAGTCAACCCAGCTAGTTCAAACAAGCTATTAGCCCTTGGAAATCCTTGGAAACCAGACTGTTGGATTATGAGGGATACAAATCTTAATTAGAAAGAAAAAGAATAATAATGTTTTAAAGTGCAGCCGCCACATGCGCCTGTGTGGAGGCACAGAGCGAGTCTGGTGAGATCGCAGTTGCTACACCCAGGGGCCAAATTGAAACACTCTCTTGAGTTGGAATACTAATATCTCCTGACACAGGGGGAAAAGTACTGGCGGACAGTGGCTGTTATAATGAGATACGTTCACAGAAATAGATTTAGTTTATGGTCATGTCTGGACACTGGGTAAATCCGATCCTGTTCATTATTCCTGATTTTCTGGATTTTAAAAATGTATAATTTAATTATCATCCCTGTGCTTATTTCCTCAAACAACTGGCTACAACATGAATGTTATTCTTAGAAGGGTAACACCTTGGCTACAGATTCCTCATCAATAACACCTGAATATCACATTCACTTCCTCCTGAGTTCTGAAGTATTTCATTTTTAATTCAGCTTGGGTGATTTCATTTGGATTGAATTACCTGTGTTCATTCCATGTTTCTTTGTAACAAATGATGTTGATCGCATGTAAAGGCCTGCATTCTTGCAGGAATTAACACTTCTCGCAATTAACAGAGCTGAATTCCAAATGAATTACTTGAACTTGGAGGAAGTGCATGAGATATTCAGCTGTTGTTCCTGCGGTAGTCACTCAGAATTAATTCTGAATCTGCTGCCATTCTTTAAGTATCCTTTATAATCTTTGAGAAGCTCCGAGACCAATTCTGAACATCTGCTTTAAGCACAACTAGATGCTCTGAGCTGCGATTTGACTGCCAAAAATAAAATGCTTACCAGGTAACTGACCTTGGGAAATGTAATTTGTGACTGCTACACCAAAGTCATTGTATTTATCTTGCTCTTATTGTATTATTACTTGTACTGTAACACTTGAAATGTATTTGCTTGCGATTGTAAGTCGCCCTGGATAAGGGCGTCTGCTAAGAAATAAATAATAATAATAAAAAATAATAATACGCGCAAATAGTTGGGTTCAAAGTACAGGCAGGTTAAAAACAGATGCATATTCTTTGTTATATTGCGTTAAACTTTACAAAAATTTCTGCTGCTGATTTCGGTCAGGCATTTGATAAAGCAGAAGCTAAGGGTAGTCATTCAACATGGTTCATCTTTGACCTTGTGTCTTTGTCAGTCAAAGTATCAGAAATACCACTTGTTAAGAACACTGGCAGGTGACTTAGAAGGCACACATGGGCTGTTGATTTCATCATCGTTTGACCTTTTAAAAAAAATCTGATAAAGATCAAGCCCCATTTTAATATCCGATATCTAACTGTGTAGCCCAATGACTTAAACGTGTGCTTCTATTATTATTTATTTCTTAGCAGACGCGCTTATCCAGGGCGACTTACAATTGTTACAAGATATCACATTATACATTATTTCACATTATACAGATATCACACAATTTTTTTTTTTTACATACAATTACCCATTTATACAGTTTTTTTTTTTTTTTACTGGAGCAATCTAGGTAAAGTACCTTGCTCAAGGGTACAACAGCAGTGTCCCCCACTGGGGATTGAACCCACAACCCTCCGGTCAAGAGTCCAGAGCCCTAACCACTACTCCATACTGCTGCCCGCGCTTCTAGACTGTAATGTGTTATCAGTAACATGCCAGGCAGTTCTCTCCTCAGGCAAGCTACCTGTATGCAAAACATTTGTGCTACAATTCATTTGTTCTTCCGTGTAAATATGTAACCGTTTTTATCTGATTTTCTCTGCCGCCAGGGAAGTAGTCCTTCTTTTTTTTTTTTTTTTTAAGTTAGTGTTACAGGATCTTGCCAACAATATTAGAGGTCAGATTTCTTTCCTGGGGCCCATATGTTTTGGAAAAGTTATGTTTGGTCTATGCCCCATACAGTTTTATAAAATGTACATTTTTAATAGGAAAATGCCAGATGCACAGTTCCACCTAGTATAACCTCCAAGCGCTGCAAGTAGCAACACGAGAATGCTTATTTGTCTCATGGTGGTGTTGTGTCTACACTGTGTGATATAAACAGAATGGACTGTCAACAGAACACGCTTTATAAGGGTACATCATTTAAAGTTAGTCTTATATGCTATGAATTTTGGTTTTGTGCATCATGTAGTATTTGAATAATTGCAGTTAATTTTAGATAATTTTTGTGGATTTCCTCTTGCTGTTATTTGATCTTTTAACTGATAATATGGTATGGTATTTAAAAAAGGACAGCCTGTAACAAGAATATGAATAGAATAATGATGTGCATTAGGGTGAATAAATACATACATTTCCATCCTAACCTTTAACTATTGCATCTTTTTAGAATGATTTAGTATATCATATTTCAGCAGAGGAAACCGTTAATCACATCTCTACGTCACCAATTGAAGTGAAACCTTTTTTTTTTTTTTTTTTTTTTTAAACAACCTTTCTGTTCTGTTTTGTAGGTCCTTCAGGCTCCAGATGGCGAGATTATGGCGCTCTAGCGATTATAATGGCTGGAATGGCCTTTGGTTTCCAGCAGCTTTACCGGGTATGTCATCACAATTCTAACTGGACAAGCTGCTTTAATTACTACAGTATTTTGGGAAGAGGACCTGGTTTCTAAGATGTTGTCAGTGAGCAGTATTTTTTACTATTAGATTTCTATATATTTTACATGTGGTTTCATTATGTAGTACTAAGCATTAGAACGAGAGAGCAAGAACCCAGAAGTCCAGTAATAAATGGTTTTATTTGCTCTGTGAACTAGCCTCAGGTTTTCTTTGGGGAGCTCATTTGCAAGCATTTTATTTATTTTTTTCACTCCAGCTTTGATTTCCGGGTCTCCAGTTATAAGCATGACGCCTCTTCTTGCCGTAGCCCCACGCGTTCAAAACCCTGTTTTCATGCCTGCTTGCCAGCAGAACCTGTGTTAGAAATCAAATAAATCTCTTTCTACCACTGGACTGGCAAATAACATGTGGAGCCATTCTCGTTCTCTTGCAGGTAAAGCAGTATTCGCTATCCTAGATTATGGGATGGCAGCATATCACTACTGGGCTGCATAATTTTCATAATGTCATACGAGTTGCTTACTTGCACTAAGGCAAAGGTTCTGGTTCTGTGTCATAAGTAGCAGCAGTATCTGATTGACACACATATTGGTAGTTTTTTATTATACTTGCACAATAATACATCACATCAGAAACCAACCAATCACAGTGAAGTATTTGCCAGAATTCCACTACATCATATCCTGTGTACAGATGCCATACCGTGCATAGAACACTACGCCTAATTCCAATGTTCCATGCTCGGTTTTGCTTATCGGTCCTCTTGCCCAAACTGCACTGCCTCTCTTACACAATATGAGACACCCGTATTCATTTCTAAATAAAAAATATTTCAAATCATGTTGCCAGTTAGCAGAACGTACCTAAAACATTAACGTTTTTATAATAACTGTTCAGAGGCCTATATAAAGGTTATTTCCTGGAGAGAACTCTGTTGCTATGGTGCTATGTCATCAGTGTTAACACAGAATTCCCTCTGCAGGGTCTCTTATACTGTCACAATACAGGCGCTTGTACTTGTCTTCCCATATGCCCAATCTATGCACACTTTATTTATACTATAGAACGACTTGTAAACAAGGTTCACAGTGGCAAGCCTATTAATTACATTATGTTGACACTCATTTCATGTTTTCAACTTTAAAGTGTTTATTACTTCTAGTGGCATCAACAACCCTCGCGCTGCATAATGACTGCGAAAACCTTGTCTCGGTATAGACTCCTCATTAGCAGCATTAAAGACACAGGAGTGAAGCTGAAACCTATTGAAAAGCAGGAGCAAATATGCCAGATGTAACTCTAAACTCAAGCTGTAATGTGTTTTTTTTTTATTTTTTTTTTTACTTCCTTTGGGGGGGAAAAAGATCATGTTAATAACTAGGATTCACATGCTCTTCCTTCCAAGAAGAAAAACTTACAAACAAATAAAAAAAAAAAAAAGCAATGCAAGATTTAAATCTTTTATAGGTTTCCATTGATGTTTTCAGAGAGCTGTTTATATCGAATGCACATGTGTCCAGTGAACAGGTATTACTTTAGCTGGTCAAGGAGTTCTTTTCTAGTCACAGTTCTAGGACCTTTAAAAGTACTGTAATTCTAAAAACCTAATTTCCCTATTTTTATAGAGAAGCGTTTGCCTGCAGCCTATGTATCTGTATATGCAGTACAGTGTGTAACACACATCTGAGAAAGCAGCTGATATCATTACATGCAGGCTGTTTCTTTAAGCTGTTTCTATGTGACCGCCATCAACTTGCAAACCTCTGTAGTGACAGAAAGTTGCAGCCACAAATCTACATGTGAGGGCCTCGGGGGTGGATTTTTCCACAGCATCCATAATGCAATGCTTTAGTTCACCCCCATTGGCGACCCTGTGTCCAAACACTGTGGCCTCATAGTAAGAAATCCATAGGGGTGGTGTCATCTGATCACCCTCTACCGACCCCGAGTTCAGTAACTCCCTGACCGGTGATTAGCGCTCACATTAGTGAACACGGTTTATTTAGGAGACAGTGTGGTTTAATAAGTTTGAGTTGGTCTGGTGGACGTGTATGGTTCCACCTTGCCCACTTGCTCATAGTGTTGCTAGACTGTCCGCTTAGGCCTGGGTGAAGCTAAACAAGCAGGGTAGGCTTGAATCTGAACGGAAGGCCCTTCAGTCAAAAACAAAGCAGAGGTGGGTGAGAAATAGGCAGTTTAACAAAGTCGTTCTTTAGTTAAATTGTCTGCCATTTTTATTCAAAATCTGCTATTTTCAGTTTAGTTACTGAAACGCATACTGTACGTCCTATAATTATCTGGTATGTTTAGCATGATAATGTAATGCTGCTTACTCAAATACTAACAAGGTGTCCAAGACAAAGGGCAGGGGGTGGGAGGAATCTTTAAACATAAGCCAGTGGAAATTTGTAAACTTTAAGACATTTTTTAACCATGATCTTGGAAGTACTTGATAATAGTCTTAATTATCAACAAATGTTAAATGTTGGGTTTCTTTTATGTATACATTTTTTTTTATATCGTTCCACAAGGGGTGCTTTTTTTAATTGGCAGGTAACAATCAAAGTGTCACGAGCTGTGAATCAATCACAGTTGCACATCCTGTCAGGTTGTAGAAATACTCTCCTAGCTGGTTGATCCTATTACACAGATGTAGCAACACATATTTAGTGTGATATTATAGTAGCGTCTTACAAAGGTAGCTGGTTCAGCTAAAGAGAGGGAGTGACTCGCTTTAAAATAAATAAATGTTATTGTGGATTTAGATTCTGAATCATCAGCTTTTATTACAATAATGGATTCAGTGGGAAATAATATGAATGACTGGGGTGTAATTGAATTTGAGCGATTGTCACTTACCGGAATGAAACCTGCACTTCACAAATACATAAATTAAACACTGAAAATGTATTTTATTTAAAAGAAGAAAAAAAAAACAGCTACTAACATAAAGGATTAAGTACAGGAAAAAACAAGTGATAATGGGGAAGGAAAATGAAAACAGTTAGCAGAAATGGGGCAATGGTGTTATTGTTGGAAATTTAAGGCTCGTTCACAGCAGATTGTCTTCTATGAAACATGCCTTTCTGGGGTGGAATCCTAATAGTGTCTGGTATTTTTTAATTGCAGAAATACATCCTTCCTCTCATTATGGGCAGCAGGGAGGATAAGAAGCATCTGCAGAGGATCGAGAGCAACATTTCGGAGATGAGTGGCACCCTGACACAGACAGGTGAAGATTAATATCTTCATCACTTTTCCTCCTGAACATATTTTCCTTCATTTCATTTATCTGTCGTGAAAATCTACTTGCATTTTACAAATGACGCTCCCGTCATTTCGGTTTAATATGAAATTGCTTGTTTACTGTCGGGCTCGGCCTCAATTAATTACGTTTTACTGAAAAGCTCTTAACCTCAGAATATTAATGAGGGATGAGGGGAGAGAAATGACAATATATTTTTTTTATTTATTTTTTTATGGCTAGAAAGTTCATTTTAATTTCTGCCATGAAGCATGCGTCTCTAGCCGGTGATTAACTGAGCTGTGACGGGTACATTTCTAAATCCGGACAGGTAAGACATTTCTGCCTGCCTGTCAAGTATAAACATCAGCTTTTCGCAAGCTACAATTAAGTATCCTTGTAACCTGTTAAAACAACTAGAGGTCTTTTATATGAAGAGGGATGTTGGGCATGGAACAGCCTGTTACCCTGTGATTTCTCAACAGTGTTATGAGCTGATACAGATGCTGTTACATTTCTGTTACAAATTAATAAATGGATTGGATGATTGCATTGGTTCATGTACTTCTCAGAGAGATAATAAAAAGATGAAATCCAGCCTCGGAGTTTACCCCCAA
Source organism: Acipenser ruthenus (assembly GCF_902713425.1). NCBI lineage: Eukaryota > Metazoa > Chordata > Actinopteri > Acipenseriformes > Acipenseridae > Acipenser > Acipenser ruthenus. The sequence continues at coordinate 2,997,493 of NC_081215.1, forward strand.
AGCTACACTTTGCTTTAAGTGTAAAGTCTAATACAAAACTTCAGGGGGTGAGGTGGTATTTTTATTTTTTAGTTGATCATGAGAGAGATATAAATGTGTGAAAAACTATGTCGATCTGATTAACACATGAGCACAAGTGTTTACTGCCGTTGACTCTGGTATGCAACAAAACTTCCTCGTGAAATGTTGTTTTTTTGGCAGTGGTAGTGTTTTTTTTGTTTTTGTTTTTAAACAAATTTCTATTTTGTTTATCGTAATCTTTCAGATTTTAAGATAAGGCTTTTTATTTTGTGCCTTTTTTTTGTCTCAGCTAAAACCACAATCGCACGTAAAACCAAATAGCAACCTGTTTCCCGAGTATGAAAATGTGAGTTTGTGTACACAAAGAAGCTTTGTCTTACACGTCAGTGTTATTGGACATGTGCTGTAAGTTCTTACTGCTCTATAAAGTACACAGCTGTAGGGCAGAAGACGTATATCCAGGTTATCGCATCACCCACACAGGTTTGAACATCAAGGCTAGAACTGTGATCCTGTATGAAACATTCTGATCCATCCCATAAAAAGAAACAGCAATTACCACATTCAACCATCAGGTGGTACTGTTTGCTATGCAAAAATCCAGTTTAATGTAAAAGTAAATGGACTTTTTAACCTCTTCAATAAAAGATGCAAAAAGGAATGTGTTCTGCAGGTACCAGATTTTGAAATTATTGTAATTTGTTTTTTTATTATATTTTTGTTAGTACAAAAAAACATATATAGTTAGCAAAATGTATACAGTGTGAAATAAACATTTTATATACATAACAGAAATATTCACATTTTTTATGTAAAGTATGTACAAAATTACACAAACAATATATAAAAGGAGTACAAAACTTTTTTTTTTGTAAAATAAAATTAAATACTATGTATATACTTTAGATAGTGGTATTTCCAACTCTTCTCAATGTCTTCACAGATAGATAGGGATTTTTGCATGAAACGCAATTGGATAAAGTCACCTGATGATTTCGATCTCCCTTTGCCGACTTCAAAACACATATCACATTACTAACACTGCCTTAGGGCATTGTGACAGAAGGAAGGAATTTGAGCTGCAAATCTCAGTACAAAGGGGACGCAGCCGGAGCACTGTGTTTTTGTTTCGTTTATTTGTGTAGCAGAGGACTAGCGAGTCAGGAGCTGCAGCCACGGAGCACGACTAGCACTGCACAGCACAAAAGAGCACAACAGAGCACCACTGCACCTACAACCCAGCATAACAGAGCACCACTGCACTACAACCCAGCCCAACAGAGCACCACTGCACTACAACCCAGCACAACAGAGCACCACTGTACTACAACCCATCCCAACAGAGCACCACTGTACTACAACCCAGCACAACAGAGCACCACTGCACTATAACCCAGCCCAACAGAGCACCACTGCACTACAACCCAGCCCAACAGAGCACCACTGCACTACAACCCAGCATAACAGAGCACCACTGCACTACAACCCAGCCCAACAGAGCACCACTGCACTACAACCCATCCCAACAGAGCACCACTGTGCTACAACCCATCCCAACAGAGCACCACTGTACTACAACCCAGCACAACAGAGCACCACTGCACTACAACCCAGCACAACAGAGCACCACTGCACTACAACCCATCCCAACAGAGCACCACTGTACTACAACCCATCCCAACAGAGCACCACTGTACTACAACCCAGCACAACAGAGCACCACTGCACTACAACCCAGCACAACAGAGAACCACTGCACTACAACCCATCCCAACAGAGCACCACTGTACTACAACCCATCCCAACAGAGCACCACTGCACTACAACCCAGCACAACAGAGCACCACTGCACTACAACCCAGCCCAACAGAGCACCACTGCACTACAACCCAGCACAACAGAGCACCACTGTACTACAACCCATCCCAACAGAGCACCACTGTACTACAACCCAGCACAACAGAGCACCACTGCACTATAACCCAGCCCAACAGAGCACCACTGCACTACAACCCAGCCCAACAGAGCACCACTGCACTACAACCCAGCATAACAGAGCACCACTGCACTACAACCCAGCCCAACAGAGCACCACTGCACTACAACCCATCCCAACAGAGCACCACTGCACTACAACCCAGCCCAACAGAGCACCACTGTACTACAACCCAGCACAACAGAGCACCACTGCACTACAACCCAGCACAACAGAGCACCACTGCACTACAACCCATCCCAACAGAGCACCACTGTGCTACAACCCATCCCAACAGAGCACCACTGTACTACAACCCAGCACAACAGAGCACCACTGCACTACAACCCAGCACAACAGAGAACCACTGCACTACAACCCATCCCAACAGAGCACCACTGTACTACAACCCATCCCAACAGAGCACCACTGCACTACAACCCAGCATAACAGAGCACCACTGCACTACAACCCAGCCCAACAGAGCACCACTGCACCTACAACCCAGCACAACAGAGCACCACTGTACTACAAACCATCCCAACAGAGCACCACTGTACTACAACCCAGCATAACAGAGCACCACTGCACTACAACCCAGCCCAACAGAGCACCACTGCACTACAACCCATCCCAACAGAGCACCACTGTACTACAACCCATCCCAACAGAGCACCACTGTACTACAACCCAGCACAACAGAGCACCACTGCACTATAACCCAGCCCAACAGAGCACCACTGCACTACAACCCAGCCCAACAGAGCACCACTGCACTACAACCCAGCATAACAGAGCACCACTGCACTACAACCCAGCCCAACAGAGCACCACTGCACTACAACCCATCCCAACAGAGCACCACTGTGCTACAACCCATCCCAACAGAGCACCACTGTACTACAACCCAGCACAACAGAGAACCACTGCACTACAACCCAGCACAACAGAGAACCACTGCACTACAACCCAGCACAACAGAGCACCACTGCACTATAACCCAGCCCAACAGAGCACCACTGCACTATAACCCAGCCCAACAGAGCACCACTACACTACAACCAGTGCACTACCCGGTGCACTTGCGGATTACTGTACTGTGTTATTTTGTGAAACCTTTTTGTTTGGGACTGAAAACCCACCGTTATACTGCTATACCAGCAATGTTATGGGGTTAAAACGGCGGGTTTTCAGTCCCAAACAAAAATGTTTCACAAAATAATAACACCAATACAGTGATTATTATTAATTAAAACGGACAGTCACTTTGTCACCCACACCACTCACCTCCTGACGGGCATGTATACAAAGAGATCAGATTGGAAAAAAAACCCCCAAAAAAACCTAGAATAGACGGCCAACCTTGACGTACGCCGGCACATCATGGTACTGCAAGTGCTCTTTTATTTGACGCAGGTGCGTATGTCCTGGAGCTGAAAAGGGGATACCAGACATCATATCCTGATTTCTAAATTGAAATCATCTGTACCCCCCTCATAACCCTATCAAGCACAAAACAGGTCAATTCAGTTCTGTATTATTTAACCACTAACATTTTACATCTCATTTCCAAAGCTAAGCTATAGGAAGGCTATGGCAAATGGCACCAAAGAATTCACCTTTTTGCTTTATAACTGAGCATCATTGTGGGACCTTCTGGCTATTTGGCAGGAGCTTTGACTTCCGAGCCACCAGCACTCTCTGGCAGACATGCACAGCAACGTTACTGTCCCATAAGCACGCTATCTAAATTATAGACCTCCTTCACCAGCTGTTCCCAACGGAACCCATCTGAGGCACATTCGGAAGTACGACTCTTTGATAATGAAACTTGGATTTAGGTTTGAGAAAAACCCTTTCATTCCAGTAGTGCATTTCAAGGATAGTGTTTGGTACACAAAGCTTTTAGCCAGCAAACCAGCCAGCCAGCATTTTTAAAAACATTAACAGTCGGATGATGCTGCATCTTGATTTTAAACAAATTAGACCTTGTTTAACACTGTTTTCAAGGGTGATTTTCTACAGATGTTTTATTGATTTTATTGTAATATAAGCAGCGTGGAACCCTATTGCATTAATTGGGGAATAAGAAACATTATTTGATCCAGAGAAGAGCTAACTACAGTCTGTATAGTTATTTGAAATTATACATTGCATTTATTGCACGATGAAGCAGCGCTGTTCATTTTATTACTTTTTTTTATTTTTCCCTTATCAACTATATCTTCAGCGAATCTTATTATAATTCAAGCCTCAAAGTATATGGAAGCAGAACAATGTTTATTAGGATTAGAAAGGGGAATTTCGGCTGTTTTTCCCCGTGTATGAAAGGATTTCGCTTGTTGGTTGTTTGGAGGATTTCGGATGCGTTAGGGCTGATGATTAGGCAGCTAATGGAAGTGTGTAGACAGTTATTTAATATACAGGCAGACACAAGATTAGAACTGAATCTATTTGTCTAGTGTAAAGAAAAATTCCATTTATATTGTTTTGTAATTCCCCAGACCTGGGCAAAGTGCAAAATGAAACTTATTGAGTTGTTTAGGAGTGGGTGAAGAAACACTAATGTGAAGTTGTGTACTGTATTAGTTGGGAGAGTGACTTGTACATTCTTTTCTGCAATGCCTGCATATTCATTACAGCCCAGGTACTTGTGACCCTCACCTCAACAGACAACTGTTTTGGACTTTTAGAGTAAGGTGCGCCAGCCAAATGTGTTGTGCTTCTTGTTAAAGTGACGTTTTAGATAAAAGGATTGACACCGAGTAAAGCTTATGGTTAGACCACATAGCTGGATGTTTCTTGTTAACAGCAGTAGTTATTTCTGTAAGTTATCTAAACAGGTAAACAGGACCTAACGGAACCCCCTTTCCAAATACAGGGCCGTTACACAGAATGCGTTAAACTTCTGTCCAGGATTGAAGAAGGGCTGTACAAAGTTTTGGTGGGAGAGAACTATTGCATTTTTTTTTTTCACTCAAGCAACACAAAGTACTGTTCTTCTGTTTTTCTACCACAAACGTATCAATTTTACTGATGTCAACTCATGTCCTTCAGGTCAGGTGAGATTTTGTTTTTTAGAGCAGTGACAATTATAGATTGTGAATATACATCCCATGATTGTAGGAGAGTGACAAGAAAGCAAAAGAGCAGGGCACCAGAGAAAAGGCTTGAGGGACCGCTGCCTTAATCTACAGGTATCCCTAAATCCCCATTCTTGTCATGTAAAGAGGATTGACCGATGCTGCCCCAGTACTGTTCTCTCTGGTTGCAATGTGTCTTTGTACAGTTAGATGGTTCTTTTGATGCACATATTAGAAAATCAACACGTTGTATTTCATGATTTTTTTCTATTTTAGTCTGTGTGTACAGTTGCATTTTCTTTTTTTTTTTTTTAAATCGCCTTTCATAAACCGTGAAAACTAGTTGAAACTTAGAACAAAACTTGTATGCAAGTAGTAATAGTATATTCCTTCAAAGGACACGTGCTTCCCATATTCCCAAACCCGTATGTTACCAGTGCAGTCTGTGAGCCAAATAAGCATCTACAGCATGACCATTTAAGCGTTGGTATCGAAACAAAAATAATAATAAAAGGTGTTACCTTTTTCTTTTATCATATGTAAAACCCTTTTAAAATCCTACATTGAAGAATTGTAAACATTTCAACTTGTCGTTTTTGTTCTTTCCTCATGGCTTTCTGTTTGTCTTACCGCAGTGACGCAGTTGCAGACGACTCTGGCCTCGGTTCAGGAGCTTCTGGTTCAGCAGCAGCAGAGAATACAGGAGCTGTCACAGGAGCTGGCTACTTCAGAGGTAACCTGCAGTTCTGAAAGTTCGCAATTCAGCAAAGTACATGCTCTGTTCTAAAGCTGAGGGAACACTAAGCCATTTGTGGCTTGAAAATTGGTTTCTGGAGACTGGGTTTCAGGCCACTGAATAGCAAACCAGGGGAGACTTGGAGGGGTTTGATACAGCAGCCTCAAACTCGGTCTACTGGAACCAGGTTTCAAGCCACCTGAAAAAGGCGGCTTCATGTTCCCTCAGCTTTAGGGCTGCAAATATTAACTCCAGCACAAGCAGAGAATCTTCACATGTTTTTGTCTTGTCTTTATTTTCCCTTGTGGATGATTGACCTTGAAAGAATTACAAATATATATTTAACAAAAAAAAAAAATTGAAGTTTAAAACAATAATTTACATTTTTTTCAATGACATCTAAATGAATGCTGTAGGCTCATCAAAATGTTGAAGTGATTAGGTTCATGTGCGGTATGTTTGTGCAAACAAAGCTGCTCAAAGCTTCTAGCCCTGCAGGCGGAGTCTGAGAACTCTGGAGACGCCCGCATCTCAGGAGACCCTCTCATAAACTCCTTCAGTGGGAAGACGAAGCCTGCTGGGGTTCGCTCGGGCACAAAGGGAACCCCATTTCTGGGAGAACTTGATAACTAATTTTTTTTTTTTAAACCCTGCGCAGCAACAAAACTTTCTTTTGAGTATTCCTACAGCTGTGGACAAATTTTGCTTCATAAAGTCGTATGAAACCTGCTGAATAATGGAACGTTAACATAGTGAATTACACACCGCCTTGTAGTTTTCCATATACTTAACGAATTGGAAAATGTGACATTTCGAAAATCTAACATGAAAGCTGTATAGTTCCCCTTCACTTCACGAGTGAGTGTCCCTGTCCTAGCCGTTGAGACAAGTGCTGTGATCTTATGGACTAGTAGATGCTGGATTCCCTTCCTTGTAAGAGTAGGGGTGTACACTAATGCCCCAATACGATGCATATTCAATACATGTTATGGTCCTGATGGTTTATGTTGTATGGGGAGGAATCAGATCAAATTATTTTGTTAAAAGACGAAATAAAAATGAATGTATGACCTGCTTGTAGCTGTATATCACGATACGATACACGCCTCTATGATGACACAATATATTAAGTAAAGAACGTGGGGGGATTGTTCGATACACAATGAATCCGCACCCTAATTGGGAGCACCTTCACTGAAAGCTGGGAGCCATCAAGAGCTTACATGTGCGAGTGGATTTTGAGGCAGGTGTCATTTTCGAAGGTGTGAGTAATTGGAATGGAGGGTGGAAATAACAACGGAAATCATTCGCTCAGCCTTTGCCTCAGTGATGCCATTATACATTTTTAGCTAAATGGCCACAAAAAAAAAAGCTTTGAAACCAGATTCAGTCAGAGTTTAATGTCCTTGGCTTGTTAAGCAAATGGGTGTTTGAGTAAGGCATATGGGGATACAGGAAAACATGAGTATCCATCTGTTTAAGAAGAGAAAAAATACAACCATGTGTGTACCTGACTAAAGTGATAGTGTGTTGGGGTTAAAAAAAAAAAGCAACATGCAAGTGCAATTAGATGTATTAAAAAATGACCGGTAGGAAGAAGATAGCTTTGTATTCTGTGCTAAGGCAGCTCTTGACAAGAGAGAGTTCAAATTCAACCCAGATGGTCAATCCTAACCCATTACTCTGAATCATTTCCTATATTCTGAAGCATTGTGTACTTTAACATGACTCATATATTTAATATATCTGACAGGGATGCACAATCCCAGGGTGGAACAAAAATATAAAGACGATGAGAGAAAAAAAAAAAAAAAGCTAGATATAAACATACACACATAAATTTAAGTTTGCGGTGAGTGTCTTGTTGGAAGCATGCAGCGTATGAAAAAAGTATATTTAATATCAAAACACCCATTTAAACAAACCATGAACTCCACTTTATGGGCCACAGTGTTGATCTTAAATTTTCTTTGGGGATGTGGATCCATGTGGTGTCAAGCCATATGGGAAATTAGAAAAATGTTTTTAGGGTCCTTAGCATGTGATTGAGAACACATGCTAGGCTGTTCAAGCTGCTTCTCATTTTCAGTTGGCGGTTTTTCAAGCTGGCTTTTGGGTTTCTCCCTGCATTACAAAACGTTCTACTTTTGGCAGTTAAACCTTTTAACACGGAAATGCTTATTTAACCCAAAACATATTGGAACTGACGTTTCTAAATAAATATCTTGTATTGTCTCTTTCAACTGCTTAACTTGGGCTTCCCAGTTTTTGAGGATATTTTTTGGAGGCTTTTTCTCCAGGTGTGGACACAACATTGAGTGTAGACGAATGTATTATTCTGTTTTATTTTGTTAACTTTTATTTTCCCCTGTTTTCTCTATCATTTTGTAATGCCCAGTTTGAATGTCGCTTCACCAGTGTAACTCGCAGTAGGACTGACGATCAGCGGGTGTTCTCAGTTTCTGGTGCCTCACCAATAGGGGTCGCTGTGGAGCTATGAGCCAAACCAATCCCGGACACGTTTTTCCTGCCTATATAGCCAATGCAGAACTCCCTAAAGGCCCCCTGCCAAGATCGGCAACTCTGCGCAACCAGGGTTTAAACCCGCGCGCTCCTGATCACATGACTCGGACCACACTCTTGTGTCTTTATTGGATGAGTGAATGGGGGTCCCAGGCAGTTTAGTTTTAACTTCAGAAGTAAAGGCAGGGGTCTGGTTTTTCATGGCCATGTTATGCATGTGGTGGTGTGAATTATACGCTTATCAAGGAGATTTCTTCAGAAAGGCTCCAGCAATCCTTCTTTATGTCTAAATCCTGTAATTGCTGCCTGTAGTCTGGAAGATGTGCAGACATTTCAGGGGCTTCACGCACCTTGAATGGAATAGTTTGCTGTCTTACCCGCCCCTTTGTTTTTTCTTCTCACTTTGTTAAAAAACATTCACATTGCCATTATTTAGTGTTTCTCTTTTATTTATAGCAGCTGAGTATTTCACACTGCAGTATTTGTTTGTGTTTGTGCGTCTGCAATTCATTTGCAGAGCGGAGACAGTTTTTGTGTGGGATTAAAACTTCTTTTGGTCCTTGATCATTTTCCTACATTTGCACTCCCATGTGCTCCACTGGAATGCAAGTATTCCAAGTACTGGCCAGCTGAAGACAAAACCTCCATCGTAGGTGGGTTTGGTGACAGGGTGGTGCAGACTAAGTGGAGTGCCCTGTCTTCATTTTTGGGTGCTAGCCCTTGGGAACTGGATAAATCAATGGCCCTTACTAATAAACAACAGTCTAATGGGTGTATGTAACAGCTGTCTGTTTGGTAAGCAATGGGGTAGGTTCATGCATTAAGAAAAATAAATAAAAAAATTGCTTGCAAACAGTGTACAGCCAAACCAGCATTGTTTTTTTGCAGGAGGTAGTCTTTGCTGCAAGGTTAAGCCTATACTATCGAAGTTACTGTATTTAAGTGGATGTGGTTGACAGCAACAGACTGACTGTAACCAAGCTACGTAGGATGCTGAAGTTGCCCATTACAGAAACACAGTTTGTTGCTTTTGAAATTCCTTAGGTTACCAGTTGCCTGTTTTAATGCAAAGGTCAGCCAAGTATCTTGGGCTTTGTGGTCTTGCGTGACAACTCAGTCACATGGATTGCAGATGGACAGACAAAATTGTCTTATTATAGAGTAAAATTGAAAATACTACTCTATAAATAAACAGTGCTCTTTTTTTTGATGAGTCATTTCGAAATGCAGTTGCATAGTAGTGTCAAAAGGTGTTTGCAAAGTTGTGTGTTGTTTTTTTTTTTTTTTTTTTTTTTTAATAAAAGAAAGCAGCTGTTCGTTGCAAGAAATGTTGGTGTATGATCCTGGCTTTAAGCTCTTTCCTGGCGTTTGTCTCAGGTATTATAAAAGGGGTCGACTCTGCGTTATCTGACTTGCTGGCAGTGGGATTGCGCTGATCCCTGAAGAACCGCAGTCCTGCGGCAAACAGATGCTTTGCCGTTATCCAACACACTTGTTCCGCAGTCTAATGAGGCTTTTAAAACTGAAAAGAAAAAGTTTGATCATATCCTCCCCCCCCCCCTGCTTTTTAACAGCCACATTAGCAGGTTTGCAGTTCGTAACACAGACCTTTTAGCAGTTTATAGTTCATGCCAAAACCCTTCTGGCATATTGGTAGTTAAGTCTGCTTTTTAAATGAAAATCAGTAAATGAAGGGCTTTTCCCAGCAGTAAGTTTGTAATTTTATTTATTTTACTACGCGAGCCCCAGACTTTGCTTTCAAAGTAATTCATCATCATCATTATTATTTTTAAAGGTAAAATTAGTGAGGTGTATTCCAGCCTTATTATATTGATGCCTTTGGGGAACAGGGGATTAAGGCAGCTATAATGAGGTGAAGTTTATATTAAACATGGTTGTGTGTGGCTTAAGCTATAGTTACCTTCCATCTGATGTAGCTGAGCTTTGTCAGGTGGGCTGAGCATACTAATAGAGCAGTTATGGATGAACCCGCTCTCCAAGTTTGTAATTGAGTCTGATCTGCATCAATTCATTTCCTTAAAGATTTAATTAAACGTTAAGTGGCTACAAAGGAGGTCAAATGATCACACGCCATACTATAAGTTTCTTAACTAACTAACTCGAGTGCCGAGCCTTTTTATTAATGGTTTCGCAGGGCTTAATCCATACCTTCTGCCTCCTGCCTTCCACGCCTTTCATTCTCAGGTTTCAATACAGGTTTACAAGCCTCCAGAGCATTCCCTCTCTTAATGGGATACACATTTCTAAGCTTCCAGTTAAATTAGGAAGTTTTTTTTTTGTTGTTGTTGTGTTGATCGATTTCAAAGGGATTCTATCCTGTCCCTCACACCACTTGTTTGTGGATGTAGGCGTGACCCAACAGTAGTTTTGAAATCGCTGATTTAAAGGTGCATATGGAAAATCAGTTTGCATCCCAAGTGATCCAATCCGATCCTGCTGGACCAGGGAAACAAATGCTTAGCTCCTTATTGAAACATGGCTTACGTTATGACAAATGGCCTTTGAACTTTTTTTTGCCTGCTGTGCTTAAGTTAGCCTTTCAGCACACGTTGGGGCTTTAGACTAAAAGGAAATGTGAACAACATTTGTATTTTAGGGAACTAACTAATTTGTAACATTTACCTTTAAGCTAAATCGTTGTTTGGCTACCCGACTCCTCCATGCTGGCACTGTTATTTATTTTAAAGGAAAGAGAGGAGTAGATTGCTATTCAAATACACAGAAGCTAGTTCAGTCGGTAAGTTCTACCCCCAAGCAATTCATCTTTTGCCAAAGAGTGTGTGATAACTCCCTGGTTTAATACAATCCAGTGACATGTGGATCACTAATGAATGCTGCCATTGTATCCTCAACGTGTCTTATCAAATACTTTTTTCAAATCATCAGTCGGCAATATGGAAAATGATGTAAAAATTGTCTGATTTCATGGCCGTTAACATTTTGGAAGGTCTTGTACCCAAACAAACATGAGGTAAAAGAGACCGCTTCTTTCTTTCCTGTGCTGTGCAGTATTTATAAAATACATTACTGTTTACTGTGTCATTACATTAGTGTATTTATTAAACAAATACTGGTATCGTTTTATTTTTTTTCAGGGGGGGGGGGTTCAAAATGAATGGCTTTATTAAAACTAAATGACCAGGAAATGATTCAGTGTGGGCAGCTATTGTCTAAGGCTTCCCCAATATGCAGCTCCCCAGCCCAGTATGCAGGTGAACCCTGTCCTTGTACACAGCCCAGCAGTAAAGATTGTTTACAAAACCTGGATGATCTGATACCACCACTCCTCCTGGGTTTTCTTTTTGTTTTTGTTTTTTTTCCCTCAGCAGACGTCTTCCGCGGCAAATCGAATGCTGGAGTCCCAGAGTATAAACGAGCTGAAAGCTGAGATTGTCTCTTTGAAAGGACTTCTCCTAAGCAGGTGCGAACAACGTGGTAACTTCTGCATTCAATCAAGTCCTTGATTTTGTTCATTCATGAAAAAAAAAAAAATATATATATATGGTTCTCTGCCAGTACCAACATGAATCACTCTACATTAGGTAGATAAAGCTATAGCATGTGTGTTTATACCTCTATGGGGAAACCTGTGAAATCCATCCGATTCTTTCGCACTGCGAAAATGTTTAATTTATACTGTTGAATTATCATAAATATGCACCGGATTCTGTATTCATAATGCAAATTAAGTTTTAAACGGTCATTTACATTTTAAAATATCAAGATTAAAGCTTTCATATGCCACTGTTAAATATTTGCTTGTTTTTACATGTTTATCTAAAATAAATATATATATATATATTTGTTGCCACTTTTGCTTAAAACTAATCCAGAGGCTAGTGTGTGTGGTTATTGAACGTAACATCCTTTGCCCGTCATACTGGTTCTCTTAATGTTTTAAATACATGCATTCCTGTTCATCTGTCTCTTCAGATTGTAAACCATTAAGTGCCCAGGCAGCATAAAAAGTCAAGAGATTAGCTTTCTTAAATCTATACCTTGCATTAAAGATGTAGTGGAAATATACAACATGAATAGCAATAAAGCATCAAGTCGATTTGTGACCTCATTTATTCTGTATCCGATTTAAGTAATTACCATTGATTACCCAGTTCTAGTTTTCTCAGGATGTCTGAAAAGGGTGCACTTGCAAAATCTCGGATGCTGGAAATGAATATGCAGTTTTTTAAGTGTGATGGACTGGAGTGGTTTTCCGGTGGCCTGTGTTGTAACTGCAAACACCTGGCTCAGCAGTGTGAATCTGGCAGTCCTCCAGGTCACTAGAGGCAGCTCACATATATAACTTGAGGAAAACATCTCGAGAGCCCATCATTGTTGGAAGGTCCATGCAAGGAGCTCTCAACACTTTTGACTCAGTGGCTCTCACTGTGGAGAAAGGATCTTGCTTGTGGTTTACATTGAAAAAATATAGTGACAGCATTTGAATGTATTTCCAGACCTTCGTCCATAAAGATAGTGCCTTGCCGTTGCCACAGAAGTAAACGAAGTAAAGAACTTTCCCCTTACTCCCAAGAGGGGGTATTGTCAATTAGGAAGAATTTATTGTTGCTTTGGAGCGTGGCTAAGTGCTTTTAAAACATGGAATAATGGAAGTGTGTAGTTTTGTAATGCAAGAGCCAACAAAGTCGGCAAATTAAATTTCTTGATTATGTTTAAGGTGACAATGAATAATGTGTGTGTCATCTTGTTTGTGCAAAGAGATGCAGATGAGATTTGAAATTTCCACAGCCAAACCACAGCCGATTTCTAAAGCCTCGCAGGATAACTTTGGGAACTTTTGGAAGTTTAAGCCAATGTGCTGTTCCCAAGTATCTGGAGTACCGATCAGGCTGCCTTACCAATAGATTTTGAAATGCATAGGAAAGTGAAGGCGCCAGAATTAATAGAACAAGCTGCTGCTTGGAATGCAGAGCTTTCCAGAAGTTTAATTTTAAAGAACGTATTTAGAATGAGGAGAAGACCCGCAGAGCCAGGTTTTAAAATGAGATCCATTCAGCATTTTGTTACCGTTACGTTTTTTTTGTGATTTGTGTCACTCATTTTTGGGTATCTTTCAATAAAGAATTCTAATGAAGAATAATGTTTGTACATTGGATCACTTTGATGGAATTAGTTCTAGTCCAGTTTTTTCATATAAAAAGTCTCTAGAATATCTCAAACTGCTACACAATGTCCTATTTACCTTTTACATTGTGTTTTTTATTTTCCCCTCAGAAGACAGTTTCCTTCATCCCCTTCAGCTCCTAAGATCCCCTCCTGGCAGATTCCTGTCAAGCCAGCCACACTGACCAGCTCGCCTTCACTCAACCATAACAGCAGCAGCGACATCTCTCCCGTCAGCAACGAATCCGCTTCCTCCTCCCCCATCAAGGAGAACCACAGCCCTGAGAGGTTGAAGGGGAGTGTCCTGGGTGTGGACAGCGACGTGGGTGTGGACACGGGCCTGGATCTCAAGGACCAGGTGAGGATGGAGGTGCAGGGGGAGGAGGAGAAGAAGGAGGAGGAGGAGGAGGAAGAAGAGGAGGACGACGATGTGAGCCACATCGATGAGGATTGTCTTTCTGTGCAGACGGAAGACCGCCGGGGGGGAGACGGACAGATAAACGAACAGGTGGACAAACTTAGGCGCCCGGAAGGAGCCAGCAATGAGAACGAGGTTGACTAGCTTATACGCACACCTTTTTAGATTGATTTTTTTTCCTCCTTCCTTTGTTTTTATTCCTTTACTCCACTGATATACCCACGATTATATTAATTTACTGTATAATCTAATACGTCAAAATCTTGATTGTCCAAAACAAGTGTGGCAACAGAACGTAGAACTGTGGCGCCCTATACTTCTGTGTGGCGTACGTTACATTCATTCGCAGTGTTGGTGCAACAATAGTGCATGGCTGGAACAGTAAGTATTGTGTGGACTTTCTAAACTCGCAGGATTACCTGCTTAAACCAATCAGAGTTCTGTCAACCGTTGATGTCTTTATTTTGTTTCCCCACTGTGATAGCAATCGGGGACAGTGTGAGAAACTCATTAGACAATACCTGCAACAGCTAGATTTTTGCTGTTCACCTGGCGGCTGCTTTTTTCAGTATAATAAGTGTGTTAGAGTAGCACTGAGTTCTGAAGGCTGTTTGATTTTCTTCTAATGGGCTACGATCTGCAATTCTGCACACCAAAGACTTATCATGTTCACCCGTTGCACTTTCGTGTTTTCATGTATCTTTTAGGGATGTCGCCTTTCTGAATTAGTCATGTGGGAAAAGAATAAATAAGGGGAGTGCAGGTTTAGCTAGTGCACAGCTTTGGCTCAGTGCTAGTTCCCATCTGATCCTGTCCCTCTCAACCTGATTTTCTAGTTTGTAGGCAGCAGTGGCATACAGTACTGTCTGGGAGAATTACGAGAATTTCGCATAAACTGAAACGTTTTTCATGGGTCTGAAGCTGAAACCTTGTGGCTACCCATGTCCAAGCAATAGGGGGCGCTCTGGAGCAAAATAAGTATTGCTTGCATATAAAGCAGGGGCTGGAGGGGAAAAACCTAACCAACTGAATATTGTATGAATACTTGAACTAATGAAATTACTCATTTATTCAGTTTGACCTCAAGAGGTTTGGTCTAACAAGTATCCGTTCCTCTATTGTGTACTTTTAAAGACCCCCCCCCCCCCCCCCCCGCCCAAAAAAAAACAAAAACAAAAGTACTTTCTGGTAAAACTGGAGTTTCACTAAATAATTTGCTTTGAATTTCAGCACCACCAGGGCTTCAGCCCTGGAAGGCAAATCGCATTTGTTTGTAAGCTCACCTGTGAAATGCTTTGGGAAGCACGTCTCTTTTATGCTCAGTCGACCCATTGAGCAATTTAGAAACATGACACTTTCTTTTAATGCGTGAAGGTTGATCAGTAATACTGTGAAAAGGGGAGGAGGGGAAAGACGACTCGTTTGAATATATCCCAGAAATGAACGAAGTCGCTCAGCCAGTAGTTCAGTGAACCATGTGTGCAGCTCACCTTTTCTCTCCTGACATGATAAAACACACTATGACAGGAAATGGCAGTTTATGAACATTTCACGTGGTGTTTGTGTTTCCTTTTAATCCCTGTTATATAGGTCAGTTTAACAAGGATGTTATTACAATGCACTGCTTCCTAAGGCAAGATGTTTGTTTTTAAAAGATGGACTTCAAACTTTAGGAACTACTTTTCCAGACTTATATTATTCGATACCTATTAGATTGTGAGGAGTTCCCCTGAACTACAAACCAAAGCCTATAGATTACCCCCAATTCCTATACAGAGATACTTTGTTGTAATGTTCCGTATATAACACGCACACCTTTTCACAGCATTTATTATTCTGTTGTGTGTTATACAGATTACAGTAAGAACACATTTATAGAATTCAATAACATACCTTTCACACATGCATTTTATAAAAATAATTTATTAAGTGAATGCTACAAAAAATGTGTGGTGCACATTATATTCATTATATACAGATGTGTGCTGTAAAAAATATATTACGGTATTTTAAAGTCTGATTCTTGCCCCCATGGTCATATTAGTCACTACTAATGCAAACAATTGCCTACTGTCATCTTTGCAGTCACCGGTCCTAACCTCCATCTCTGAGATCAATTGTTAGGCCTAAAAACGTTTGATATTGCTGCTTTATTTCTACGGTTTCCACGGTGATCCTGGTGTTTGAGCCAATCACATCTGTTGTTATATCACCATCAGTATCCATTTGAATGGCGAGACAGGGAATGGGGTGACAAAATGAGCTATTTCGTGATTCTTATTGGCTGCAACACCCAGTATCTGAATATGAAGTCCTGTCTTATTTTTTTTTTAAATATCTTAAAAGTAAAAACTTGATGCCAGGGTGTTGAATAATGGGAGTGGCTGATCAGTATGTCAGATGAAGACCTGCTTGGGTTTACTTCATTGCAAGTAGAGTAAATAAGGAGTAGGGGAAACCTTGTCTCAGTTCTTCTAGTGCCCTTGTCAGGAGAAGGCCGGTTTTGTTGTCTGACCTTCGGAAAACAACTGTTGTAGCTTCACAGGGAGTGAGAGGTTTCAGTGCAGCAAACCGACCAGTATCCTCTGTCCAAGCCATTTCAAATTTAAGCTAAATTTGTTACCTGTTAAAAGCACTGCATGTTGGGGATATTAAATGTACAATTTCTGTGTCTTACTGTACGGTTCATTACTGAAAACAAATACTGTCAGCTGGTATTGTGACTCTGTATAAACTTCTGATATATATATAAAAAAAAAATGTATATAATTGTAATAAATCTGGTTTAACACAATATATTAAACATATGGCGTGCAGACTGTTTTGTGTTAAGGTAAACATGGGGGAAAAAAAACAACATATGGCTTCAAGTACCATGCTGAGAAATGTAATCAGTTTAAATTGGATTTGTAAATGGGTATAGTTAGATTTGTACTATTTGGGATGGGCCATATTCATAAAGTGTTTTATCAAACTGTGTTCATACAGGGACATTTCTCAATGCAAAGTGTGATTTTGAATGCAATTATATATGCATATGATTATTTAATCTGTATAAAGTAATTATTGATGCATTCCACAATAATACATAAAAATAAAAATCATCAAACCTGCTAAGAGTTAAGTCCATAACTGCCTTGGTAATCTATTAGCGTTTCCCATGAGCTCAAGCCTACCTGAGATTTATACTGTTGGGGAGGCTGTTATTAATGCACTTTTATATCGTTCAAGGACCTCTGGGATGAACAATCACCATCATAAAGCCCACTTTAATAGGATTTAGACTTTTTTCTTTTTTTGTTTTTAGGACTCCTGATTCAAATTCTTGACTTTCTATTGCTCTTAAGGCTGTAGTTGCTGCTGCTGTAAAGAAGATGAGCATAGCCAGGCCCTGTGTAAAGAGGATCATGGGTAGAGCCTGGATGGTCTGTCAGTGTATTAATGGAGGACCCAGCATTAAGGTATGGTTCGGGTTTATAAACGACAAACAGTGTTCAGATTATTTTAAAGTTGTAACCTCATCAATCTGATTGGTAAGTGGAGACACCTTGATAGAAGAATGTATAGATTTTATCCAGAGCCCCTATTGTTCTTAAGAAATTAACACCCTGAGGGATAGGAGGCAGTGTGTCTCTGTAGATTAATGGACCATCCATGTTTCTCTGGTTGTGTCGCATATCATTCCAATGAAAAACATGAGCCAGCTGACTGTTGACCGCAGTGATATTGTTGGTAAGTTGATTTTAAAATGTAAATGTGGTGGAGGGTCCCTTAACAAGGTGCAATAAACCCCCTCACATTCAATACGTTTTGCATCTCAAAGGCCAAGAAGTATTGCATTCAGGCTGTAATTTGTATATACATGAGAACCCTGAAAAGATACCTATTCCTGTGGTCTCAGAAAGCCAAGGACGGCGTTTTATTAACAAAAAAAAAAAAAAAAAGCAATTTCATCAGTTTGTTCTGCTGTGCAAAAAGTCAAGAGATTTGCCATCAAACTTGTGCAACTAGATTTGTGTTTTTATTACTGTAATTGTACAAAAACAACTATCTATTGTCCGCATTGCATCACCCGTATTTTGTTTATTGAGATTACGCTGTGCTTGACGTCCTTTTCCACTCGCACGGAAACAGCTTTCGAAATACTTCATACCTGAGCCGAGATGGTGGACGTGTTCTGCACATACCCAGCCCATTTCATCTGTGGTAGATCAGTTTTACACCCCCCCTCGTCCGCGTTGCTTTCACAGGTATTCGCTGCAGCCCGAATAGCAAAAGGAAATAAAACCACGCACTGAAAACAGCAGAAAAAACATCAAAGTCGCCTTTTAATGTGCCTCTGTATTTTTATTACCTTCTATTCCTTTTATGTCAAAGCAATTAAATTCTGAAAAAAACATTTATTTCCTGCAAGTTTATTTATTTATGCATCTGTTTATTTTGTTTTTGTTTTCCATACTTTCATTTTGAATAGGGTGAAGCCTGTTTTTTCTGCCACAGCACTGTAGATTCACTCCCTGTTTAGCACGTACAGAATTACTATCTGATACAGCCTAAATGTCCTATGTGTGGCAAAATTAGTTTCTTGTTTCAGGTGGGCTCCAAATACCTCTTGCACAGTGATGGACTCTAGAGTGTGGTGGCAGGTTAATTGGACTCCAGTCAAAAGGGAAAATAGTCTGAACTGTGTACAGAAGAATGTCCAGGCGATTTGAAAGCAAGTTGTTATGCTTATGAGCTGTAAGAAGCATTTCAAGCCTTGACCCTTTTTTAACCCTTTCAGTCCTGAATTATTTTTGTCCCGCTGAATGTGAAATTTAAGTTATATAATTCAAAAAGGAAGTCCTTTTTATTGAGTATACTTGAGAACAGGACAAAAAAAGATTTTGTACATATACTGGGACAGACTAGGACCTAGAAGTCCCATGAGGTTCCAAAATGATTTCCCAACATCATGTGTCAACATACGGCGCCAAGATAAGGCGGAACCAAAGGGTTAAAGACCATCTTGCAACGATTTTCATGCTGCTTCACACAATTATGTCCTTCCCGAGCGTTTGAACCATCTACTCGGAGCCCCGTCTCCTCAGATACCAGCTTACTAGAGCTCTCTGGACCCAGTAGCTCAGTAACATCAGCTTTTTCTTCCTCTTGCACTGTTAAGTGAACAACTTGAAGCCACTCCAAAGAAAACCTTAAAATCACTTCCCAATGACACCAGACTGGGAGCACATTGAGCTTATTAATGTGGACTCAAGGGAAGTGGATTTTTACAAGTTGTATGACGGCCATTTGGCACTTGAAGAGTAAAAGTTGTCTCTGCGAGGAATGTCAAGCAGGAAACCTTTGTGGAAGCTTGGCTGAGATCTGCATATCCAATATGGCAGCTCTCTTGTAGTATCGTAAAAATAAAAAATTTTAGATAAGTATTCTAACGAGATGGGAGGGGAAAGAAAAGCTGTTCTGTAGAATTCAAAACCTTACAATTGCTAGCCTGCCTCTCACCTCTACAGTATTTGGACAAGCGGAATTATTTCTAGTTTAAAAGCCCAGAATGCTGGCTTATGTGCACCACCTTCTTGTACAGTGCCCAGCCAGCTTTAACTGAACGATCCATGGCTGTGTTGACCTACTGTGTGTCCTCTGTTTATGCAACAATCCAATTGGCCACTGAGCTCTGATGCAAGCAGCTTGTAGGAGTTCATCAATGAATCTCACAGTGTTAGGATTAGCATGTGGATCAGTTAGCAAGCTGTGGCCAAAGGGGATATATATGTGTGTGTATGTATGTATGTACGTATGTACGTATGTATGTATGTATGTATGTACATAAAAATGCCATGGCATCTCTTTTAATATCCATCGAACAGATGGGAGCGACTGCATTGTATAGGTGTTTTATGTGTTCTGCTAGTGAAAATGTGTTTTAATAAAGTGAATACACATTAATTGAATACATATGGAGTACAGCACTGTTATTGTGTGATATGCATGTAGAGGGAGTGGGATTGCATCTCCGCTGAGTGAAAAACTGAGATTTGCATCGCAACCGAAAAATGCAAGCCACAGATGCTTAAATGCAGTGGTAGTCCTGACAGTAAAATACTGTACTGTAGTGTCATTTTAATTCAAAGGTCATTACATGTAATACCACAACGCAGTTAAACTAGGCACCCTCACGAGACGATCGCTTCTCAAGTATACAGTAGTAAAATGGGATTCTGCAGCCTTGAGTAAACATAATCGTGATCATAGAACAAGTTGCTTACAAGTGATTTAAACTGCTGATGCGCAGAGGCACGCTTTTGCCAATTGTAATCATATTGGTCCGCTTTTAAGATTCAACCGCTTATAAGAATCAAGTCATCTGGGATGGATATATATATATATATATATATATATAAGCAGGTTTAATCAATACATTCGGTCACTTAAATTATAATCAGCAACGCTTTCCTTATGGATCAGAAATTGATAGAACACCCAGAACGACCCACTCTACAGATGTTAGTTAAGTAAAGTGTTTTGTTTCATACCACATGCAGGTTCTGGCAACTGTAGTTGCATAATATGGTGGTGCACTGTACAATTTCAATTGAAAAGGGTGAGAGTCAGCACAAAACGACAGTAGTCTCTCCACAACAAAAGATCACGCAAGACCGCAACTGTGACTGCTCATGCATGTATTTAATACAAGTGCTGGAGTTCTGCAGAAAATGCCTTTGTCATCACTTGCTAAATAACCCCTCAACAATCAGCGAGCATCATATTCCCTCCATTCAAATCACAGAGTCTCTTAAAGTTCTCCTGGCAGCTTTTCACATTTTAAATTCAACAAATGTGCTGCTTGTCACAGCGATGTGACACATTCTGGCGTTGGGGGCACAAGCTAACTGGTTTTGTACTAGACTGGGTGTTTGAATTAATCTTACAATCCGAGATCTGTCCGAGTCGCGCTGGTTTTGCAGAGGCATCATCTGTTTTGGTAAATCTTAACTGCTGTTGTTCAGCTTCCACATGTAATCCCAGCTAGGATGCCAATCTGTGAGACGTGCCATGGCATCTCTTTTAATATCCATCGAACAGATGGGAGCGAGGTTTTTGCATCCCGTCTGCACCTGCAACGGCATGGGAACCCATGCTGGAGGGATGAACTAAGCCCAGGTTGTCCCGAAGCAGGATTCAACCCCTCCTTTTACTCCCACTGTGCCAGAAAGATGGTTTACTGTAAAAAATGCAGGAATAAAAAAAAAATACCCCTGTTGGTACTGCCTCATTGTTGGCCGGCTAGCGTGAGAAGGATGGAGGTTTCCTCTGCTTCATTGTCAGCTTGCTGAGTGCAAACCACTGGAGGCACTACCTGGGCAACAGGTGTGGAGCTCTTTCACATTTGCAAATTAGACAAATTGGCCTTTTGCAAAGGCCTTTTGTGCCTCCCCTTTATTAATGTGATTCTGAGGTTCTGCTGTAAAGGTGACAGATGCTTTATTGATACTGTCTGCTGCATTGTTTTTGCTGTGGATTCAGTCTGGTTTGCCTTTTTAAATACATACATTCACAATTTATAGTATTAAAGCAGACAATAGGAGATCGTGTGAGCTGTGACTCACACTCTTTCAAAAGCTAACTAGAACCATTGCACTCATCTGTAATGATGAACCCAGGTTCTTGAGAGGTAGTTGACTACTAATGGCTAGCATTGTTGTATTTGGTCTAGGAGTAAATCGGTCAGGACATATTGTGTGGTATTGACAGCATCATCTCCCTAAGCATGTTTTAAAGTAGATGGATTTAAGGAATACCTCTGCTAAGCCTAATTTATGGATGTTATTTTTTCTTTTCATGGGCCCCACTCAAAATGACCTTGACAAGCCACTGTTGTCTGTTAGAAATACAACCCAATTATTCTTGCACCTCTCTTAAAGGCATGCAGTCCCTACTAGGATCCAGAACTTGACTTCAGAAATTCCTTTTGTAACAGAAAACCACAGTCACTGGTACACACCTGCTATTAATAGCTGCTGCAGAGGCTTTCCAGCTAGAGGGACGATACAACAAACATGATGCAAATGTCACATTGCTGGTGTATTCCATCTTAAATTACATGCTTTCAAATGAGGGTGACTGTGATTACCATCTACAGTATAATGCGGGTGGGTAGCAACCTGCCTCCTCCCACCTGTCTTAATTGTCCTTTTTCATACAGAACAGAGGGGAGAAGCACCAAACTGGATATTTAATAATGTGCCTCACCCCTCTTTGTCATGTTATCTTGAATTGTACTGAGCTGGGATAGTACTTTGTTGCAACAGATATTGTGGTGAATATCTATTGCAAAGAA
The DNA here is from genome assembly GCF_902713425.1 of Acipenser ruthenus. Lineage (NCBI taxonomy): Eukaryota > Metazoa > Chordata > Actinopteri > Acipenseriformes > Acipenseridae > Acipenser > Acipenser ruthenus. The sequence continues at coordinate 3,019,735 of NC_081215.1, forward strand.
AAAACAAATTGTTGTGATTCAATTTTAACCTTAGTGAGGCAAGGGTATGTTATGTTTTTTTTTTTTTTATGTATTTCACATTTTATTCATTTCGGTTTCGACAAAGTTTCTCTGTTTTAATGACTTATTTTTTTACTTCGTCAACAAGGCCCTCCATCTGGTCATTATAGGGTCAGTTTAGTCATTCAGAAAATGACCTCCATGCAGAAATATTATATCAAAAGTCATTCCAATTGAGAGAGATTTGATGGTAGGATTACTATGGCAGGGAGGATGTGGGTATTCATGCGTTTCTATATTAACCACAAGATTATAATTCTAGTTCTCAAATTGCATGGATACCTGCCAGGTGACAGAGGATGGAATTGACTGCTGGACTGAACCAACAACCCCACTGATATCCTACAAACATTCAAGAGCCAGGGGCAGGACTCGTGGTAGCATGATCAGGTATGTATACGTGTATGTACTGTAGAAACACGTGTTACATTATATCCTACCGATAGAATGGCACTGTTTTATGCAACCTATCAAGTCACGCTTTGAAAACCAAACAAATTCAAATAACATGTATTTCTGTTTTTACTTATTCATGTACCGACTTTTTATTTATTTATTTATTTATTTATTTATTTCTGCTAAAAAAAAATATCAAGACTGTCACACACAGAAAATAATCAACCGTATACCATCCGAAAAACAAAAATGCCAATCAGATGCTAATGACCAGGTTTTACATCTGATTCAAATATTTGAGAGACAGCGTGCCCCTTTGTTTTCACAAGCAATAACTCCATTTGATCCTCCCATCTGGAACCTATTTGCGGAAAGGGTAATCGTTTGTAAAAACTCAAGAGCAGCGGCAGCTTTGAGAAGGCTGTGTTTCCGGGCCGCTGTAACAGTGCTGGCTACCAGCTACAAGTGCCAAGGCAGCCTGTGTGTATTTGTACCCACGTGGAGTCCATTTACATGGCCTCAATGCAGCAGCGTATCTTCCCCTTTCTGCGCATTGTCAATGAATCTACGGGGGTTTCTCAGAAGAAAACTACTGAATTCCCCTCTGCCTTCTGTCAAATGAACGAAAACGCTGTGCTTTACCACTTAAGAACTTCCTCACATGCCAAGAAGTAGTGCTAGATGATGGGTGTTTTACTTGTTACAGTGGGTTAAGCTGCTCCCCACATTTGAAAAGGCCCTCCGTGCTGTATTGTTGCTCCCAGCAATCCCCTTTTGGATGAAATTTTATAATGTGTTGAAAATGATTTCACTCAACCCTGGAGACAGGCGGTTTGGTTTGAAGCAAACTACTTAAAAATGAATGGCTCTCTGGCGCCATGCCAGTAGAGATGAACAATTTTATGCACTTGTTTCATGTTGCAACTTGCTACATGTTGTTTGCTCGCATTTCAAAGTCCTGTTTAACGCAAGAATGACTCATTTATAGCACGAAACACACATTTAGCAAATTAAAACAAACAGTTTGAAATGTTTGGTATTCCTGGGTAAACGTTTATGTAACAAACTGACACAAATGCCAGCAAGAAACTCTTCACAAGGGCTTAGGTTTAGTTTGTTTACATTGTTGTTTTAAGTTATTAAAACAGTTTTTTTTTAATTTTTTTAAATAAACCATTAAAGGATTCATTCCGGTCCAAATTATTATTTAATTATTTTTATACGATTTAGTTTTTGATTCCCCCAAAATGCTAGACATTGGTATACAGTCATTGTCATTTTTCAGAATAGAAATTCAATTTGCTGTTAATTTAATTTAGTAGCTGCACTAGGTAGAAAACAACCTTTGCCGGATTTTTATTGTGTTCTTTTTCAGCTTACAAATAATGATTGTATGTACTACATTATTTAATCAGTAGTTTAAATCGTGCTACTAAGATCTTTTCTTCGGAGACTTCTTTTCCATTTTAATATACCTAAGCATACATGATAAATGGGGACTCCGCCTTAAATTAACTTGGTAAATTGAAGCCTTAGAGGCCAGTGTTAATAATTTGGCAGCTTCAAAACCATTTGATTTGGGACTTCTCAATCAAGCAACACATTACTGAGGTAAATGAAGTTTTAGCACATTCTGTAAAAGCTCTTTTTTTCCCTACATTTTCTGAAATGTCTTTAGGAAACACTTCTGCTGCTGAGTTTAAGTATGTTTGCAATGATTGGTGAAGATAGCCAGGGTGACGTCCAGTTAAAATTGGGTTATCTTAGAAAATGTTATCTGCTTTTAAAAGAAAAGTACATTTTGAGGAGAATGGTGATAATGCAAGTTAAAAGCAAGACCTGGTAGAAAATACCACGCTTTAAAATTCCCTTATGCACTCAAAAAGTTCTCCCGAGAGAGAACGAAATGCATACAAGAACAGGAGTCTTGAATTGCAAGAATCGACTGTTTTAAAAATGACAAAAACTTAAATGTTTTATTTATTTTTTTCTTTCCTTTCCTGTATTTCATGTTTACTCGGACAACTGAATAATCGCCCCAAAGCTGCATTACCTCCTAGAGCATAACCCAAATGGACCAGATGCTGCTTGAATGATATTGTGCTCGGTATATACTTCTGATGCTTTGGTATGCCCTTTTTCCCCTGTATTCCCGGTCGGGGTCAAAAGCACTGCATTTCAAGGTAAATTATTTTATTAGCTTGATGATCTTTATAATTGCTACTATAATATTCTAATTGCAGCTACAGTGCCTCGTAGCTGGGTACTGTGAATAAATCTACCTCCTAGCTACCTTATGCTTTCATAAGTTAGTTGAACCAGACCACACTGACTAAACTGTGTGATTTCCAGCAGCCTTTCCCATCATTGTGTGCCTCCACCTTTCCACCCTTCCTGCAGAGAGGCTACTGTACCGCACTGCAATGCCTGTGCTCTTGAAGAGACGATGGACCACCTTGCTGTAGCCAATGCCATTTAATACTACCATACCCAGGTGAGTTGTGGATTGAGCAGGATTTCCTCTAGATTTCCTGAATATTCCTTGGAATATTATATCCAAGAGAAACTAAACTACTCCCATGACGACAACTACCACTAACATTAAAACTACTTCTACTAGCAGTAACAATACTAATAATGTAATAAAAACCTGGGAAATCACAGAGTCCTTAAGTAGTTTTTTTTTGTAGAAATACAATGTACATAAACATTTACAGAATTATATATTTATATAAAAAAAGCAACTGACCACCTCATTTTTTTCCAGTTTTTTTTTTATTTTTATTGAGTGAAAATCTCAACCCTTGCATCAGTCATGCAGAAAAAAAATCAAATAAATAAAACACATATATTAAATTTCTAACAGCACTAAATTCAAGTGGAAAAATATTCAGTTATTAATAACAGGTGCCGAGGGTTTAGATTCAAGTATTGGAGCAACCTTTTATTTTTTTTGAAACCATATAAAAAAAAATGTCTAGAGTTGTCTCCATGTACAGAGTGTTTGTGAATCAAGCCTTCCCCCCCCCCCCACAGAAAAAAAAAAATACACATTAAAATTCAATATGAGCTAGAGATGGCTTATAGTCCTAGTGTGCAATATATATATTACAAAGGCTAGAATTTTCTGTTTTCTTTTTGCTACATTGTAATTCTCTTCCTTTTTATTTCACTCTACAGAGGACAGACGTTTGAATCCAGTTTTTCCTTCTTTTTTTGTTGTCAGTTAATTAAAACATTAAAACGATCTGTCATTTCAGCAGCAGACTATGCAGGATTTGGAGGTCGTTTCCGTCTGTTTTTTTGTTTTAATATAATTTTCATGTTTATTTTTTCATTCTAGATTATATACAGGATGCCAGCTGGCAGACAGATGGTGATGCGTTTACCCGTTTTTATTTAAAGAAACATCACAAGGAAAAAGAGAAAAGAAACGGACAGCTGTGGGGTAGGGGGGAGAGCACTGGGCAGTCTGAATGCTGCTGCACACAAACCTTGCTTGATGTTAGTCCTTCTCTAAACAACCACATGTTCAGATGGGTTGGGCTGGTCTCCATTGGAGCTGGCTTGGGGTGCATTACTGGTAAAGTCTGTTGAGATTTCTGTAGTGGCGATTTCCACGTCACTACAAGGGAGTGTCTAATACCGAAATCATAACAAATATTGTTGATTCCAAATCTGCACGTAGCAAATGTTCTATTTGGATAATCTGCCTTGTGGGTCAGGAGAAAAAAAACAAAGTTTGAAGTGCGACTCGTCCTTGGTGAAGTAATAAACAAAAATGAAAATAAAGCGTTCTGATAAAACCTGCTGGGTAATTTGAATAGGCAACAATTGCTGCTTTTAAGAGTGACTGCTGGTAGGGGGGGTTCCTCGTCTTTCACCCCTACCAGTGGGAATGCAGTGCAAGCTGCTACCAATTCAAACTAGTTTTCTATGACCTGAATAGGGCATTGCCTGTTTCTCACCCCTGCTGTCGCACTCAGTCAGGGACGTCACGGATGCAGGATACTCGGCATCCAAGCTGCTCGGAAAAAACAAATTCTTGCAACTGAAAAAAGCCTGGGACCATAGCTCCTAAAAGCGGTTTAATGCTGGGATCACATTCCCACCTGTATGGCAGTCATATTAGACTTAAACAGCCATGGTTTTAACACAGCACGGGTGCACTATACAGTACTTCTGTCAACCTGTGTACCGTGACATCCCAAGACTGACACACGCTTTGCTCATTATTATTATTATTATTATTATTATTATTTATTTTTTATATACATATTTATCTAATTTACACACGTCATATCTATCCAAGTGCATAATATGCGTCCCAGCTCAACATCATTTTCCTTTACATTTAATTTTTATTTATTTATTTTTTTTAATACATTTGGAATCTGCCAAATAAAGTTCTGTTCTGTCATTTCATAGAACTGAGAGCAAATGTTTTAAATACTAATACAAAAATAAGTGTTGTGATAGGCAGGCCAAATAAACAAACAAAAAAGAAAATAAAAAGCACACAATCATAAACAAAACACAGTATCAAATTAACTACAAACGTATCTTTTTTTTTTTTTTTTTTTTTTTTTACAAAATTCAAGTTAAAAACTGAATCACACAGCTGCTGTAGTCAGTGCTAAAATGTGTAGACGGCCCAAAACTCCTTGTCTGAAAAGGCTCCTAATTTAATGCTATGTCTAAAGAAAAAAAATATATATTTATCACACACACACAACCAAGCTATCGGGGGCTGCCCAGAATTGTTTTGTAGGGACGCTCCAAAGAGCATTTTGTTCTGTATATAGCCTTTACAGGAAAAATACTGTACAACCTTTTTTTATTCTTTTTTTGACTCGTCACACATTAAAATCCCTAGCAATTATTTTCAGAGCCATGTTCAACAAAAAAAAAAAAAAATTATAATAATTTTGTACTGACACTAGTGCTCGTCAACCTTATACAATGAAATACGTACAGTCCTAGAGTTTAAAAGATACAGTCATACATTATAAACCAAGAGACAGCCTCGGCCACAAAAGCAGGATTCGTATTTTCAGAACAATTTCATTTGCTTAAATTAGTCCTTTTATTAGTGTTTCCCTTCTGTTAAATCCATCCATTAGGAACGCAATAAAACATGTCCTTATATTAAATAAAGCAGAACAGATGCCTGTCGACCCAGATTGGTGGTTTGTAGTAAAGTGAATTAAAAGTTGAACCCATTTTTCTGTTAAAAACAAAATGCTGTATTTTTCATAATATTGTGTTTAAAAACATTAAAAGGACCCCAAAAAAGTGCAAAAAAACCCTAATTCTCAATGCAATGTCACATAAATATTAAATAAAACCATTACATTTTGAGTTCAACCATTCTTGTGGTTTTTGCAAAAAAAAAAAAAATTACAATTTTTTATTTTTCTGTACATATTACCCTTTTTTTTCTCCCCAGACTTATTTTCAGTGATTCAGAACTGACGAGTTCAATGTGCCGTTTCTTTACACATCAGATACAATATGCAGACCTTCACACAAATCCACACTAACAATTTGCAGAAAGGACAGTGCTGTTATCACAACTGCAGCATGGGACTCCATTTGAATCACACTCCAATAGAACGCCACCCCCCTTTATTCATTTTGTGTGAGTGTCTTGTATTGGGTAAAGCACAGCCAACACAACCCTATTATTATTTCAATTCTAGAGCTTCCCACTTAACACAGATGTTGCAACTGTAATCAATATTTATGTTCAACATGTATTTGCTTGGACTGATTATGTACACATGCATTATGTTTCAGGTCAGTATCATGGATCTGGCAAAATTCTCAACATAATAGGAGGACTGAAGGCCGGCAAGTCAATCGCGTCTTTTTGTGTTTTACTCGTGAGCAGTAGCTTCCAGAGACTATACCTTTAAGACCGTCCAGCATCTCCTTGCAGACATTTCAACTTGAGCTATGCTTTCTCTCGCTGTTTTGTAATGCAATTTGGTATTGCTGCAAAAGTCAATAGGTGATGCCCTTGCGAATATTATTGATTGGTTGTGCAAAATGTATTTTCTATCCTAATGTAAAGAGAGGCACCAACCACATGAAGTTTGTGGATTGGATTATCCTAAGGGGAGGAAGCTTGCTGGCCCCTCATCCCAACAGTATCTGTGGAACCCACTAGGCTTTTACTAGATCACAGGTTCAAAACAGCAGCCTTACTATTGCCTTTCTTTAAAGGGAATTAACTGTTGTGCCTTCAACCATTGCACTAGCCAATGGGAAGAAAACATACGAGGCACAGCATTCTTAAGGGTACACTAGTCTCAGAAATGCTACTGTCTGTGAGAGTACCTTATCAGACTGGGATCTCATTAGCATACAAGGAAAACAGAATATAAAGTAGACAGGGGTCAATGGAAGGATGCAGCCCATGGTTTAATCAGACATGCCTGCTCTCCTGTAATAATGCATTCATGTTTCATTAAATAAATTAACCTAACGCATCATCTTAGAATATATATATATATATATATATATATATATATATATATATATATATATATATATATATATATATATATATATATATATAATATCTATCTCTCTCTATATATATAAATATATATATAATTGTATATTGATTTCCCTTTTACTGATAATAAGGGTTCAGCAGTCTACTAAAAGTCTGCTATAAATGCCTTACAACAGTACAGTATATCAACCTCCACACACACACACCCCCACCCCCACTTTTCACACTCTGGGGGAAAAACAATTACAAACAAAAAAATAAATAAAAAACAGACATGCACTGATGTGTAGCAAACGCTTTACATTCTGCCCAGCCCTTGTGTGAAGACAGGCTCCATTTAGTTTTTCTTCTTCTGCATATTAAAATCAATAATGTTGGTCGTCTTGTAAACATAATTATAATAACGAATTTGGGCTGTCATAAATAGTTTGTGTTTTGTCCTTAATATGTTAACTGAAGCCACTTATTGTTTTTTGTTCATTTCATACAGATTTACATATCGCCTTCTCATTTTTATTTAATCTAAATGTTTAGGGATCAGCCGCTACGTTGTTATCAGCCAGACCGGAAGCATCTGCGTAGTTTGTGGAAGCATCGAAACTCTCTCCATTGTCTTTTCCACCGGCCAAGCCCTCGGGCTCGGGCACGGAGTCTTCATAAGAGTCTGTGTTCAAATCGTCATCCTCCTCTCCCTCGTCTTCCTCTTCCTCATCCTCTTCATCATCATCATCCTCCTCCTCTTCGGGGGACAGGTCGTCCTCCACGTCCCCTGAAGTCACTGTGTTCTCATCGTGAGGTGCCTGCGTGTTGATGGTGTTGGGGGAAGAGGTGGCCACCTCAAGCGCACCGTGGTGGGACTTCTTGCTGAGGTCCAGGGAGTCATTGAGGCCAATGCCTGCGGCATTCTTCAGGAAGAACAGGGAGCTGCTGGTGTCGATGCCCAGATTGAGGGAGCTGTCCAGGCTGATGGAGGACACCTGCGGGTCATACTCAGAGGAGATGGCGGCAGGGGGGAAGCAGGGAGCGATACCGAGGGAGCCTTCCTCTTTGGGAGAGTCCGGGGGGATAACTGCTCCTCCTGCCATGGGACCATCTCGGCTCGGGGAGATGGAGGGCAGCTCGCCCCGCTCTTGCTTCTCGTGCTTGCGCTTGTGGGAGTCCATCTGGGACATGCCCACCACGGTGTGCTTGCACCCGAGGTAGGTGCAGTGGAAGTGGGAGCACTTGAGCTTGTACTTGCACTCGGCCACCTCGCAGTCCACGCTGGAGCTAAACTGGCAGAAGCCGGCGGCGCTGATAACGTCCTGCTTGCCGTGGTGCTTGCGGTGAGCCGTTACCTTGGTGCTGTCGGTGCAGCGGAAGCCACAGCGCAGGCAGTGAAAGTGGGTGCTGTTGCCGGAGAACTGGCAGTCGGGGAAGTTGCAGCTGAGGGAGGACTTGAACCTCTTGAAGTCATCCAGGACCAAGTTGTCGACGCGGTCGTGGTGCTGCGCGTGCTTGTACATGTGCGTGCGCCCGCAGAACTTGTAGCCGCAGTTCTCCCGAGTGCAGTGGTAGTGGGTCACCTTCAGGGAGAACTGGCAGCCCGGGTCCTTGCAGTCTTCGTACAGGTCGTAACGACGGAAGCCCTCCAGCATCATGCCCTCGTCCAGCATCTTCCGCGACGAGGCCGTCTTGCGCCTCTTGCCGAACGGCGACATATCCTCGATGATCCAGAAGCGCTTTTTTGCCCCGGATGCCGTAGGCATGGAAATGGTGTTGCCTGAGGGGAGAAGAGGTAATAGACATTTATTTCCTTTGTGACCCTACTTCTATCCTGTATTTAGTATTGAGACTAAGTAAAGGTACATCTACCATCCTGTTAGATCTGTTTGGATTTGCCAAACTTTATAGCAACATTTATTATTTTTATATAGGGATGGGTAGCTGGTTATAGCCGATGCATGGCAGATTATTAAAAAAAAAAAAAAAAAAAAAAAATTATATATATATATATATATATATATGATTTAAACCAAGTACCACACAAAACCTCCTAACCTGTCAAAATCACTTCTAATGATGTGACCTTTGATGAACCGGTTGTATAAGAATCGCTGGACCTGATAAAACTTTAAATGCAATTACAATGAATTACTATTAATGGATGTGTAACGTTGTCTTGTGTGCTGTTTGAGGTGCTTTCATCCTTTTACGTGGCAGAAACAAGACAGAAAACTAAAATCATTAGATAATCAGGAGGACAGCAGGAGAGCTACACTTCAGATGGAAAATATAAGGAAGTCCTGTATGTGTATGTATGTATGTATGTATGTATGTATGTAATACAGTAAATTACAGGAGCAACCGCTTAATAGGTCTTTTCCAGACAGCACAGTTAAAATATTTTTTCCAACTTGCATTTACTCAGCCTGATTGAGCCAAAAGACTTCAAGAAGTTAATTCAACTAGGGATGTGTAGGATATACGACTTGCCATTTAATGGAGAATTTCTGTAATTGTCTCTGCAAATACCCACAGCCTAATGCCACACTACAGTGTACAGTCCCAACTGAACCTTGTAAGAAACAGATTGGAGGGGTGAGTTGAGAATGGGCTAAGCTCCTATACCACAATCACGATGAGCATGTTGTTAGATAAGTACCTGCAGCATCTTGTACTATCGGGACATCACTTTTAACTGGAGACGGAGAGGCAATGATTGGACTGAAACCTGGCGTAGTGGTTGGCATGACAACGCTCCGGGCGGCTCCCAGAGTGGCGCTGAGCAGAGAGTATGAGAGACAGGATGGAGAGAGGAGGTATGGAAGGGAAGGAAGAGGAGGCCTGAGCAGGGCTTGTGGGAAAGATGGAGGCGGAGCTTGGAGCAGTGGCTGAGGAGGCGGTGGAGGTTGCAGTGCACTGTGGGTGGCTGTAGCGTCAGTGGAAGGGGGTGTGGCATACACAGCAGCAGGATAGGTGACCAGGCAGCCTAGTCCGTTTACAGACCGTTGACAGGACAAAAAGCAGGGAAAAGGGAGAAAAGAAACACAAAAAAGAAACCAAATGAAAAACCCAAACAGCCAAAGCAACTAAAGATGAAAATAACATTAAAAAAAAAAATAATCATAAAAAAAATGTATAATTTGAAAAATGAGAGAGATGACACAAATCAAATGGAGGCAAGCATCTTAGAGGCAGACATGAACTTAATAGATGGAAAACTGTTCAGCTGTCCCACTGCTGGTGTGCAGCATGGTTCCAAGACCTTGACACCTTTCCCCTACTTAGTTCTGGTGGTTTCACCACAACGAATTTACACTGCACTAGCAAGTCTGCGGCCTGATGCTGATCACTACCCAATCGAATGTCTGCTTGCTTTTGAAATTTTCTGCAGCTTTTGAAAACGTTACTGCTTGTTTTTGGGAACACGTGGACGGATTTCTAATGGTTATTCCACCTGATAGTCCAGAGGCTTTGATTTGGGATCCACATAAAAGGAAGTAGAGGTTACACGAATCCCAACCCTCTATCAGGTGTGTAATCGCTAACCACGGGGATGAAACCAACGTACCACCTGGTTCCTTCAAGGACCTTTCTACACTTTCTCTGCAAATCCAAGGAGTGAGGCAGCTGACCAACGTTGTTATGACACTGCAGACTTAAAAACATCCCTGTGAAATGAACGCAGCCTTCTCGCCGTGTCGGAGGTAGAAGTGATCCAACTGTACACTGGGTGTGTTCGGAGGCTGATCCTTCCCTTTCCCCCTTACCTGCTGAGGAGCTCTCGTTGCCCACCGGGGTGCTGCTGCAGCTGCGGTCTGGGTTCGAGGACTCGGACGAGATCCCCAGCGGGCTCCCACCCCCCATGTAGTCCATGTAGTCGTCTGTTTCATCCATGAAACTCTGGGCCAGGCCGGATTGGCCCACTGACCCGGATGACATGTTTGCCATGTGATGCATCTCCTCCTGCCTTTGAGAATGTGACGCCATCTGCAGAGATAGGGGGAGAGACGTGGTGTTGGGTACACTGTACATTTTCTATAGGACTTGTATACACTGCCAGAGCTGAACTGTATGGAAACGGAGGGAGGATGGACCTTCAAAACAAGGCATTTTTAACATCTGAATAGCCTATATTCTTCTCTAATTGTATTGCTTAATTAACATTAAAATACTTTTAACATTAAAATAATGGCTGCACATAATGAATTCCAGTGTAATATCACAGGATTTACAGATATTTGATTTCATACAGGGTTGTGGCCATTTCTTGTACTGCTTTGTGGTGGCAGATGACGCCCTTCACCAGCCCTTACCTGGGATGGGAGTCTGTCGAAGTTCTTGCCCAGCATTCTTCTCATGTGCTTCCGGGAGTGGGAGGTCATCTGATGTTTGAGCAGGAAGGAGAACAAGCACCCGTCTCGGATACAGTGGAAATGGCTGTTCACCTGGTTGTATTTACAGCCTGAGAGAGAGAGAGAAGCGTTCACATTAGCATTCCCAGATTTCACAATGTGTGGACGCATTAATCCGAATGTATCAATTCAGGTCATTCTTATTACAGCTGATAGACACCTGTAATTGAACGTAAATATTGTGTTAGTTTTAGGCATGGCTGTACATCATACCTGTCTCGTAAATACAAATGTGTCATGTACTAAACCAAAGAAAGAAGATGTAACTGAAACAATTTGTGCTAAATGCCCCACCCCAAGCACGGGAAGGAATATTCATTAAAACTGAAAATGTACAGTCAGATGCAATTACTCATTCTGTAAGTACAAAGTCATTCTAATATGTGATCCCTACACAGCTTGACCCTTTTACAGATTGCACTGTGGTACAGTTGTAAAAAATGTGAAACTATGACGGGGGGGAAAAAATAGGTTCAAATATTAGAGTTTCAGAATTTGGAAACAAATATAAATACTGTAAAGCCATAAATATTTGTGACCAAAATATTTGGCGAATCACACCCATAAAAGATGTTGGCTACCTGTTGCAATATACGAAGTATGTATTGTTAGTGGAGTCTGATATTCATGACACACATATTTGCAGGTTCTTTTGTTTCATATGTGAAAAATGCATTAAAAGGTTTGCAAATATTTATGGCTTTACAGTATTTCAAATTTCATCACAGGTATTCCAGACCTCAGAATTCTGAGTAAACAGTTTAATAAATTCAGTTTTTCAGAGTGTTGAAACACATTTACTGGTACTAAGAAGCTGTTGACTAGGATTGTTATTTTTGTTTAGTTTAGTTTTTTTTTTTCTTCTAGATTACACACCGGAAGGTTTGGTTAAAGACAGACGACACAGCATCAGAAAGCATTTCCTCACTCTCCCCTCGCTGTACTGCAGGCGTGCTATGTGTGTGGGTAGGACAGGTTTCATTCTTGCTGAGGCAGAGTGCCAGCTTGCAGGAGATTGGCACACAGATGTGTGCAACACTGGAAGCTTGGGCTCAATCAGATTAACATGTTTAAGTGAGTTTGGGGCTTCCCTGTCTCAACAGCTTATAATAAAACAAAGACATTTATCAGCACTAAGATTGGCATTTGCTGTGGTTTCATTTAGTAGCGCAACAGGCCTCTCTGACTGTTGCATGACTTGAGTCACATTTTTAGCTCTGACGTAGTTCTTTAATTGTGTAGGTACTGATCATTTTGTATGAATTTCATTCATTCATATACAGTAGCATTTCTTCATCTCTCTTTATTTTTTTATCCTTTGACGATAGAGGTTAAAAGTACTTTCTCTAAGTTTTTGTTCATGAGTGAGGACATCTGAAATGCTACAGTTTACCGAGTACAGTGAGGCTGATGCACTAGACTTGTATGGGCATATATGGAAATAACAGACAGACAATAACAGAGATGCTTTTAGTAGAAGAGGCAACAAAATGTCCCGGTAGTATTGAAATGGCCTTGTATTTTAGAACTACCTGTCTATAATTATCAATCTAATCCATTCTCGTATAGCAAACCACAATTTCTACAATCCTTTACCTACAGTGCCTTTGTCTTTTTTTTTTATATAGGACTTCTTCAATAAAATAAGCCTATTCTTAGGTGGAACAATGAGATGTAAATCACATCCTGGAAGTGTTCATCTACTTTTGTTCTGGTTATAACTCAGCAGTTCTGTTTTACTGTAGTGCAGTATTGGTGACAGACTTGATTACAGAACAAATGTACAGTAATAGCTTTCTTTACAGCAGAAGATCAATATAAATAACTAAGCAACCGCAGAATTAACTGACAGACGCTTCTATTAAGAATGAACAAATAAAAGACAGTTGTCGGGAAAGGCAGAAAAGAAATGTAAGAGGTTTTTAAAGTTGAAATTGAATTTATTTAGAAAAATTTGATTCTACTTGCCATTTTTAAACAATTTATCAATAAATTACTTTATATTAAATTGTTTTTATCTTTTCATTTCTTTTACCTGCTGCTTTTTTATAACACACAGGCCTACGTATTCTAATTGCTACATAAATTCAGATTAAGGCACTGTTTTTTGTAAGTTAATCAAATATTGTGGCAAGCTAGTTCTAATTTTATTACAAATCAAGCACAGTAAAATAATTGAAACGGGACCATGTAGGGCAGGTGGCGACTCGCCTGTTGCCATGGAACCCAACCAGGGTACAATATGATGCGTCATCAGACTCCTTTGTTTAAGCAGGGTATCAAATTAACCACGCAAAGCTGAGTAAATAACAGTAGCTGCCGAATAGCAGGAGTGATTGTAAACGGAGACCCAGGTAACATCCAGGGCCTGTTTACAGTGGCTGTCATGGATACCATGGCCTACTTGGTGGTAAACAGTACATTATTTGACTAAATACCTGGTTTTGTATCTATTGATAACTTTATTTATTTTTTAATGTTCCCCACAGAGCCCGAACGGTACAAGGAAAGGTACAAACAGCAGCAGTTGCATAGCGATTTGTTTATTTTTATACCCCCAGCAAAGGTTTTGTTTGATGATTCAGCACACAGACATGTCTCAACACATACATGCCAAGCTAAAGGAACACAATAATTAATCAATTCCTTTTAATTGTGAAGGTCTGACAGGTTTGAACTATTACTGTACATACTGCAGCTTTTATATATATAAAAAACAAACTGTATGGGATTAAGAGTTGTTTTTTTTTAATATAACATCCCAGCTTTGGAACTACACAAAAATAAATACAACAAATGTAGATCATGTTATTTTGAAGTGCTTAAAATCTGTATTTTCCCCCATACAGCACCGTAATTAAATATTATGATTCTTTTGTTGGTCTTGTCTTTTATTTATTTATTTTCAACAGGAGATGAATGATTTGCTAAACCTCCATACACTATTTTATATGTTGCGATATATATTAAAAAAAAAATTAAAAAAAACACGCACTGATGGTGGAACTTTACATAACAAAACCATTCTGCAGGTCTCTAACGTCCTTACTGGCATGAATGATTCTACTGTTGTAAAATTAGTTTCTACCTGTCCAAATTATAGCCCAGCTTTCTATACATTTCTAAAGGATTTTTATATATATATATATATATATATATATATATTTTAGCTCAAAGAGCCAGCTGCCCAACGTTTCGATATGTTGTACATATCTTTCTCAAGGAAGCTTGTGTTTGAATCAAAACATCGGAGGTATTTATAGGTTTTTGACGGCATGACAACTACTTGTTATTGTTTACATTTAAATCCATGATTTATTCTTACATGATGTAATGGTGTTCTATATATTGTGACATCATGTCTACTTCTATCTTTGAATCTGTATTAATTCTAATTAACATTACTTTATATAAACTTATATTTTTATTAATTATATATATATATATATATATATATATATATATATATATATATATATATATAAAAACAAAGAGTATGTTGCTTTACAGAACTGTGCAGGTGGTTTTATTAAAAACCTACAGTAGCACTTTTTAAAGGAAGTGGTTTAAGTCTGTATGGATCCGCTGTGCCTGCTCACCTGGTCTGCCACATTCCTCCCGCTTGGTGAAGTACTTGAAGCCATTGGCCGCCCTGCGCTCTGCCTTCTCGTGCTTCTTTACATGCCAGGGCAGCTTGGTGGTGATGTTGGTGACGAAATAGCAGGAGGGCCGCAAACAGTGGTAGTGCCCTCGCATTCGGAACTCGCAGTGCTGAGGAGGAGAAGTAAAAGCATAAGTTGTAAACCAGCCACGGACAGAGTTTCAAAAGAGGTGCGTGCACTGGAGGTTAACTGAGCCTCTATGGGCTTGACCATGAACAGAAGGGTCACCACAGCTTCCTCCAAACAGCTTTGGATTGAACCCTGCTTTTATGTTTTTAAACATTAACCCCAATATAAGCGTCACAGTGTCAGATGTCTGTCCTGATGCGGCAGCATCTTTTTTTTTAAGCCCAGCTCTATTACAGAGCACAATGTTCTCGGAATTCCCCTGACAAGAAGATTCCAGCCTTCACCAACCCCAATGAAATAACCCCAATTACATTGAAATAATATAGCCCATTTTAAAAACAGAAGGGCCACGGTGTCATGTGTAGAATAAGATAAGAAACAGAAACTAAACTGGGTTCCGCAGCTAGAAGCCTAGAGACAGCTAAAGTCCCGTGAAGTGCAAGAACGCATCCTGCTTCAACCCTCTTCAGCACTTCACTGCTATTCACGCTGTGTCTGTTGATTTTACTGTGAGCATGCTCAAGTTTCCCTGTGTGCAGCGATGCCATTTCCCTACCTGGTTGGGACAGAGACACTGCAGGGAGTAGTATGCGAACTGGTCTCGCACGTTCACCAGGTTGTTGTTGGGGTTGATGTGGTCCAGGCAGTGGGACTCGGCCTTGCCGGACGTCTTGCACACGTACTTGCAGTTCCCAAAGAGACAGTGGAAGTGGAACTTGTTGGAGTACTTGCAGTCTGTCGCAAGGCAAGGATCACTAAGAAGAAAAACCAGGAAAGGCTTTAAGTTCTGAGAACTACCTTGAAACATGTAAGCTTTTGCTTCTAGATGACTTCTTACCAGTTATTTGTTTAAATGAA
This sequence comes from Acipenser ruthenus, assembly GCF_902713425.1. Lineage (NCBI taxonomy): Eukaryota > Metazoa > Chordata > Actinopteri > Acipenseriformes > Acipenseridae > Acipenser > Acipenser ruthenus. Next base: position 3,035,760 of record NC_081215.1, read on the forward strand.
CAAATAAAAAAGGTGTAAATGCAAGTCATTTCTAACAGCACTGGTATGGGTCCTAAGAACAGGAGAGGGTTGGTTGACTAAGCAATTATTAATAACAGCAAAAACCTTAACTGGAAGACTACAGTGCAAGCCCTGCCCTGCGACGTGGTTGCTGTCACACTCACTTGTCGTGGAACTGGAGGAATCCTGGTTTGACCTGCGGCTTGGAGTTCTCTAGGGAGGTGGTTGCCAGGGGTGAGGAGGCAGCCAAGCTGGGTACAGAGGCTGGGAGCTGGGGGAGCTGCTTCCAGGTGAGAAGCGAAGGGGCGGAGGTGAAGCTGCCCACAGGGCTCATGGTGGGCAGGTCCAGGCTGGGAGTGGAGGACATGGAGACCGGGGCGGGCAGCTGGGGGAGCCCTGCCTCTGAGGGAGGATTCTGAGATGGCTCTGACTTTACTTTCAGTGTGGCTCTGAAATGGAAGCTGGACACAGAAGCAACAAGCGCTGTCAGATCAGGGACGACAAATTACACTGTAATACTGCCAGAACATCTCGATTACAGGAGCATCCACATGCTTTTGAATTGGGGGATCAGATAGGACGTTTACACTGAACAATAGAAAATAAATCAAGCTTACAGTGGCTACAGCATGGCTAGAGGATGAAGATATTGGCCATTCAGTGTCCAGGTGAAAGTGCCAGTTTACATGACAGGGAAGTAAGCATGATCCTAGCCGGGATTTATTCTCTAATACGACACTTCAAAACTTGTTCAGCATACACAACTGACTGAGCTTTCTGAACTCACTTGGCGTGCTTGACTGCTCCATCCAGGGTGCTGAACAGAGCCCCACAGTCCTCCACCAAACAGTGGAAATGAACTTTATGTAGAAAATCACACCGCGTCTCACAGTAATCCTCAGTGTCAAACCTATCAGGGAAGAAACACATATACGGCTCCTATGAACTGCACCATCACACTTTGCATTATACTCTACTGTTGTGTTTTACTACTAAAATAAAGAAGGCACACACACATTAATTATAATTCTACTTATACCTTCCTGAACTTCCTAAAGGATGGCGTAGGAGATATTAAAATAATTAATGTGTCTGGGAGGGAACAGTAAGGTAAGGATGGCATGAAAAGGAGTATGATTATGTCTGTTGATCAGTGTCGGCTGGGGTTATAGGCAGGCAGTACCTCCTCAGGTAGGTCCTCCAGAACTCGACTGGCTTCTCCTGTGCCGGGGTCTTCATCACTCTGCTCAGGTACTGGGCCATTTCCGAGCCATCTCCCGTCTGGCTGCTCTCCACCTCCGCCTTAACGTTCATTGCGTTAAAAAATCCTGCGTTCGCCTGCGACATCTGCAAAAGATAAAACTAGGCAGGGTCATCACTGCTGTTAGAGAGATCTTCCTTAAACAGACTAGTAGCCAGTTAGGGAACACATTTCCAGTCTTAACAAAGAACGTGTGTGAGTGTGGTAAAAGGTGCTGTACTGTATTGTACAACCTTTGATGGTCCAGATCAATAAACAGCCAGATTCAGGGAAGACCACAATTGCTCTAGGGAAGGGGCTGATCTCAGCCAGTCTGGCTGGTGTCAATCCCAGTAATCTTCCAAAATGGACTGCTGGGCTGCGATATTGCCCTGTAGGCAATTCCAGCAACAGCAGTAGCTGGGAAATGGAACACACATTTACTGGTTACCCAGCACATGTTTATAGCAACGTGATTTTTACAGTATAGATTGCATGGTTTGAAGCCTTATGTTTTTGAAGCCTAATCTTTCGATCCAGCATGATAAACTGTAAATCAGTTAATCTCCAGTGGTTGTAATTGTCTGTGTTTCTTCTATGGCCATTTCCAGCCAGGATGCTTTAATACCTAGAAGTGTATTTTGCGCTCATAAATTTATCAAAACAAGGCAACAGTAAGCCACCCAATTGTAAAAGTGGTCACAGCAATGGAAAATGATGCATCTTTAAATCATCAAGATAATGGATACACACACAGTATTTATTTCAATCTGGAAGGTTATATGATTAAACGTGCATACATTTTCATTTCCCGAAAACATGCAATATTAAAATATTCTCGGCTTCAGGGCCAAGATTGCTGTTAATTTTTTAACACTAAAAAATGAAGCTGTATTTCTTTCTTTCTTTTTTTCATCTAATGTAAATAACTTGCAAAGTCCATAAACAAAAATCACATGCAGGGTTCAAAAACAGCTCATCAAAAAATAAACACCTCCATATATCTGGCAATGCATCCCGCTACCAGTTCATTATATTAATTTGTGAGTGGTGGGCTGAAATTATGCTGTATGAAAAATGGCTTGAAAATGTAAATGGTACAGACTCATCTTATTAGCGGTGAAACATTAAAAAACAAACAGCCCCCTCTGAGTCCTGCTAATTTGTCTTGGGATGAAAGCTGTTTGATGGATGGATCTTACCTTATTCATAAGCGAGGATAAAAGAGATGTATTTGCCGGTGCAGGGTGTCCGTTTGATTCATTACTGGAACAAGGAAAATGAACAATGTTTAGCCAAGATTTGCATGAGAACAGTAAATATTAACATTCATCACAGACTTCATGGAAACACAATAAAAAAAACATGCTGCTTATTAAAAAAAGAAAGAACCCGAGGAAAGGTTCAAAGTCAAATCATCAGTGAAATGAAACTGAACTGTAGTCTGTAGGATCTGTTCCAGCTTGACCGTAATGTATAAGTGTGACAGGAAGCAACACATGCTTTTACTGAATGATGCATGCTAGGAATATACACTTAAAGTGATTGCATGTAGGGTATGCCCTATTTTGTTAAGGATTACAGTAGCGTGTTTAAATACACAGGCATCCAACACATGGGACATAAACCCCGCTAGCCTGAAGACGCTGCTCTCCCATACTATATTTGTGGTTTAGGGTGTCGCAGTTACTGATTTGGGCTGTGCTGTACCTGTGGTCCTTCTTGCTGAGATCCAAGCTCTGTTCCTGCATGGAATCCTGAGAAGCCACAGTGGTGCCATCCATGGGCTCTTGCTTCACTTGAACCAGATTAAACCGCCCTGGTAGAGCTTGCTGGCCAATCCCTGAAGACAGACAGCAAGTTATTGATGGTCAGCATTACTTTCTGTGACGAGATCCGACCTGACTTCTGTCCCAGCAAAAAGAATACTGGGAGTGATATTATTGCAAAATTATGTCAAGCCTTCATGGCTACCGGGCTTTTAAATGGTGACTGAGGGAAGGGAGGAATGAGGGGAAAAGATTCCTTTTTCAGCAGCGCTTGTCACAACTAATTTGCAGGCCTGCCTCTTAACTATTTATTAAATACGGGGCTAATGCTGAGGAAAAGTGGCAGATTTAGACTGGTCGTCGCCCTCCCTTCCATCTTTTTCTGTCTCGGTTACCCCAGCAACGTCCAGAGCCACCAAAACTGAGCATGCCCAAAAGGAATATCTGCTGTGATACTGAGATTGAACTTGACAGCCAATCAGATCAGTTCAAAAAGCATGACCTCCCAATCATATTTCCTGGATAGGTATTTTGTGGATATGTGGTTTGCGACAGGAATAAAAAAAGGAGGTGGCGGGGGGGGGGGAGACGCTGACAGGTATGTGCGCGTTCTGGCTCTTTCTACAATCCTGAAGTGACTGAAATATTAATTTGCCCTGGGGCTATACAGAGAAAGCTGTGCTTTTTTGTAGATGGTAAGTGTTATTTTATTTAAAAAAAAAAAAAACTAAAAAGAATAAGAAAGCAGTCCCAGTGTACTTAGTGCATCAGCAGTGATTGGCTTCAGAAGTTCTTGAAAAGACTGTTGAGGAACTATAACAAGCAGCAAGTCAACAGCTGCCCTTGTGTACCTGGCCTGCCAAACTGAGAGGTTGTATTCTAATACACGTTAGGTACCACTCAAGCACGGGAGGGAGGGAGAAAAACCTATGCAGTTACCAGAGGTTATTTATTAAACTACGGTACCTAATGGAAAAGTGTCTGTAAAGAATGATAGTAATTTCAATTTGTTTAGCATCACTGATTAGTTTTGATATATATATATATATATATATATATATATATATATATATATATATATATGGTTGTGTAAAGACCGGGTATGCATGACAGGCTGTGTGGCCCAGCTGTCAGACCTAAGTGGGATCCACAATGTCTTGGTGTCATATACCAGCTCAGTCACTCATCAGCCCCATAGCCCTGGGACAAACAGCTGGAGTGTCTCGTTCCTAGCTGTAAAACACGCTTCAGGACAACACTGAGAATGAAATGGACCATTCGAGGTGGGATCTTCCTTCTTTAAAAAGGATGGACATTGTTAATTTACTGAACGGATGTTAGTATAATCCTAAATAAACAGATTTGGAGCGCTATTGATTTTTTTTTAACCTTAAAAAGCTACTGGAAGACCTCCACTTAATAGAAAGACCGTAAGTCTCCTGTCAGTGGAGGGCTTGTTTTAATATATTGAAGGCAATAGAAAACCATTAAAACATGTATCAGGGTCAGGGCTGTATTAGGAAGATACAGCATGCAGAACAATTGAAGTTGCGATCTCAAAGCAATGTTCTTTCTGGAATATATCCAGGAATAATGCTCTACTATGTGATTACTCCTGTTAACTTACAATACTTGGAAGAAATCACTTATAGCAGCATGTCTAATTAGTAAATCCTTCAGGATGTCTGGATTTAAAAAAAAACGTTTGGGTGAATCAGAGTAAAACACACCATAAAACAAAAAATACCTTGACTGAAACAGGAACTAGTTAACATTAAAAGTCCCAGGTTGTTTTTGCTTGATCCCTTTATGATATCGCTTTACAATATCAAATCAATCGAAATATACTCTAATATGTTTGACAGTGTTTACAGCTGTGATCAAAAGATTGCACTAAATCACAAAACATTATCCTGAGCTAATTCTATAGATACTGCAACTGCAGTCCAGTTTGATATAAAATGTGTTAGAATTGACACTGCCAAACCTCAAAAACAAGTGTAATAAGGAACTTCAAATAAATAATGTCTAAATGTCCCTCAGGGTCAATATTCACACCTTGATCACACAAACGTATCATCATCACCACTCCTAACCACTTCCTCTTCATTTTTATGAAACTGACACACAATGAAGTCATGGAAAGGTGCAGGTTTTAGCATCTGAAAGACACACACAGGGGCTACGGCATCACTTGAGCATTTCAGGGGAGGTGTCAATAACCCACCAGCATACCCTCCTCTAGGTAATGGGCATGCCAGCGTGGTACTGAAACCTCATTCTAACCTCTCTGTGACGCCACTGCAGCACACACACACATACAACTTTTAAGCATGACTCCAGCAGGATTGTGCAAGCTGTCATTAACTGTTTGTGAAGCAAACACCCAGCAAAGAACAATAATACAATTCAAATTAAAAATAACTGTGGCAAATCCTCAGTCATTTCACGCCTGCAGAACTGTAAAAACCTTGAGGGAATACAGTCTCAGCGATATGACAAGATGTTCTCGCTGCACTGCGGTCTCAATGACAGTGAGCGACTGACAGAACCGTTCAAACACACACACACACACACTCTACCAAAGAGACGCTGTCAGGTACTGTACAGCTGTATTATCAGATCATTAAATCCACTACCACCATTTCATCAGCTTGGTATCCCTTCTACTGTGTCGATCCCTAGACTAATATACTTGACACATCTGCAAGACGCACCACATGCATGCAGTATAATTTGTACTGTTCTGTATAGGCTGCTGCACACCTCTAGTATCTAGGCACTGTGGTTGTGGTTGGAGTCTCTTGGTTTTAATGTGACTGGCAGCACCCACCTTCTCCCCAACAGCTGCTATGGGATCTAGCCTCTCTGGTCGCCTCAGGCATTCTTGTCTTTCACCCTTATCAACATGCATCAATCCACAATCTTCTAATCCGAAGGCACCTGTCATAACATTTAGCTGGTCCCAGTCAACACCTCCTCATATTGTACATACAGTGCATGGATATATATATATATATATATATATATATATATATATATATATATATATATAATTTAATGTTCTATATGTCCATTCAAGACCCACTCACACATGTCCCATTCCAGCGAAACAGTTACTGATTTATATGCATTCAGTACAATCCACCCGCACTGTAGGTGCCCTTGAGAGACAAGCGTCATAGCTAGGTGTGCGTTATAATGGAAATGACTAATAGGATTTTATGACACTGATTCAAGGTAGGATTGACTTGCTGCAGAGAGGGGGTCCTGTAGATAAACCTTGAGTGTTTTTCCATTTATTTATTTTTACTTTACGGTTTTGTACACAGTCACCAGTTCTCCATGCATGCTACCACATTCGATTCAAAATTCAGAAACCTGTACTAAGAAATGAGCTGTTGTAATACGGTATGGGACTGTGTTGTATGGTGCAATTATGACTGTGGGCAGCTCTTTTAGCTCACTTGGTAAAGCCATAGCGAACAAAGTTACATATTTCCTACCTGTTTCTGGGTTCCCAGAAGGCTTTAGGGCAGCAGCTGCCAGTCTGGCCATCATGGGGGATATCAAGCCCTTGCTGGCCGAGATCTTCTCCATGATGGAGGATGCTGTATGTGACGAGGAGGTGACGTCAGGGGCTGGCTCCCCGGAGGCTGATCCACTCTGGGAGAGGGACTCTGTGGGCGCCGAAGCAGCATTGGAAGAGACTGCCGAGATCAAGCTGGCAGCAGAGACAGGGAGTTGCAGCGGAAGCCTGGGGATGATGGGGAAAAAGGGGTTGGAGCCGGAGAGAGCCAGGCCCACGGGCATGCTGCTGGGGAGGGCCTGGGCAAGGAGGCTGGACATCTTGCTGGCCAGCGGGAGGCTGGTGGTGGGCTTGACCATCTGGCTGGAGGAGATGGCGGTGGTAGGCGTCGGAAGCATGTGGGGCACTGAGGAGGACTGCTGAGTGGTGGGCGAGGCACTCAGGCTAGAGTTCTTGCTGCTGATGGCAGAGAAGTCCATGAGGTCATCGTTGCTGGACTCATCGGGCTCTTCCTTGGGCACCAGGAAGGAGGAGGACAGGCCCAGCACGCCTGAGGAGCGGATGTGGCGCCTCTCATGCTTGCGCTTGTGGGAGGTCATCTGGCTAGTGGAGGTGAAGGTGAAGCCGCAGCCCGCTCTGATGCAGTGGAAGTGGTTGGTGGCCTTGCTGTAGACGCAGCCCTCATACTTGCACTCCTCATACTTGTAGAACTTCTTGAAGCCGTCCTTGGCGTACGCGTCGTCCTTGATGTGGTAGCTCTTATGCTTCTCGATGTCGCATTTGTTTTTGAAGGTGAAGGTACAGCCCGGCCGTCTGCAAAAAGAGGAGAAAACCCACACATATTTGAATAATTAAAGCCTACATCAACTGACGTTCACCTTCTCTAAACTGCTTTTTAATTTTTTTTTTTTTTACAGACATGCAAATACGCTTTTATGCAAGTTAAAGGACAAAGATCACAGGATGGAAATGAAGTCCTTCAGTACAGGATTTAGAAGACAATGGTTATAAATTTTGACCTTTAAAGTCGCCATGTTTGATTCAAACAAAAAAAAAGTTCCCTTCCTTTTTCGTTGCTGGTTTCTTGGCTATTAGTGTATTTTTAACATCTCTGTTTAATTTCTATTAGAATAATCACTTGACTTCTGTTAAACAACCCACTGAAGCTCTCTAACATTTTTGTTGTTTCTGAACTCTTGGCTGGCTCACCTGCAGTGAAAGTGTGTGGTTTTCTGCCCGTAGAACTGACACTCCACTGTCCCACAGTCCTCAGTGGCCCGGAACCTCTGGAAGCCATCGTTGATAAGCTGGGCGTTCTTTTTGTGGAAGTTTTCGTGAGTCATCACGTCTGAAGTACTGGTGTACACTTTATTGCAACCCACCTGCAGGAAGACAAAAAAACAAACACGTTAGAGCAAATACAACACTGCAAGTGCTTCATAAAAAGTGTGTTTGGTTTCGTTTTTATACATAAGGATCACAGGTATACCTTAAATGCTAACTCTTATCAATTACCAGGCACCGTTCAGTCATTTTAATTGATGCGTAAACTAAAAAATACATTACGGCTGTTTGTTCACTGATGTTGCACTTTGTTTTTTTAAAGGAAGATCTGATCAACTGGAACTTGAAATGGCTAGTAAGTTTGGGACTTGCACTCTTACAGGGTAACTTAACTCAAGATGGGGAGACCTCGTGGGCTCAGATCACAGTTAGTCTGACCATGAGCAAGCGTGGTAAACACTGGCTGCTGTATCACCTGCAGCTAAACCAGCCCATGCAATCTCCCCTCAGTCACATCACTGTGGCATGCACAGTGATGGACTGAGGGGAGCTGAAAAGACATTACAGAGCGGAACACCCCCGTTTTTATGTTCTTAGAGAACTTGAAGTGTAACACTGGAACAGAAAAGCTTTGAAATCTGCTGTGCGGAGTAGCTTCTATAAACCATAAAACGTGTCTCGTTTACAAGGCACAGAGCGTCCTGTACTGTATGGCATGCAGCACTGACAGAAGATACTACTATAGTTTAAAAGAGCATACTTCTATACCATTCCTGCTTATATATCTTTTTTAAACAAATATACAGACAAGATTCTTGTGCCGAGGTATCGCCTATATAGAAAAGGCTGTGGGGTCCAGCAACTTGGTATGGTTAGGCCTTGTGTATCTCCAACCAAGAACCCCTGGCCACGGATTGAACCTGTGTACTGCCAATTTAAAAGGCACACATAGGCAAACCACTTAGTAATCTTCACTGGTTGACCATATTCCTTTACTTTGCTGTAATTTCTATGTCATTAACCAAATGAGGAAGCCGTCACTTGGTGCGGTTTAAAATATTCTGTTCCCCAGCACTTAGAGGCCCTCTGGGTTAATAGAAAGAGCAAATGTTTGAATTGAAAAGACCAAATGTATATCATCCTTGGCACTTTTCTCCCGAGCAAAGCGGGCAACTTCACCATATTGAGTCAAACAATGAAAAAAATGCCACTCTGGTTTTTTCACACTGAAGAACTTGTGCCAACATCTGCTCGTTCTCAGAGCTGTAAAACAAGCGCTGAGGCGTCTAATAACAATTACACCATTAGGAGGGGGTTTAAAAAGAATATATCTTAAATCTACCCCCACCCCCTTTTTCCAACATTAACTCTCAGTAGTGACACCTTGAAAATAAGCAGACGTAAAGAATTAAACAAAAACTGGTAGGGAATAATTTGCAACTCAGTCCTTGGTGCTAAAACATGAAAAATGTTAAGTTTATATAAACAACTAACTGAATTTTATCCATGCCAATTATGGAGAAAAAGGCTTAAGGGAACACGCTGCTGGTTAGCGTTTCATCCTTACATTTTTTTTTATTTATTTATATTATGACACCTTTTTTTTTTTCTTTCTCAAACAAATGAAAACTGCTCTTAAATGGTAATTTAGCCTTAATGGAAAAAGTGAAAGAAACGGAATGTCCTTTTATAGATGCAGTTAAACCCTGTGCTTCTAAATTGCTCTGGAAGCCCTCTGTGTATTTTTTGACTTAGCCGTGACAGCAGTGTAGCTTTTAAAAAATCAAAAGGGGAGACTTATTGACTTAAAAAGGCAGGTATTATATTTTAACTCCTCCAACCCACTTCCCCTGGCCTATAAGGTCATGAACCACAGGTACACCCCCAGGGCTCATTAAACTGGATTCATGATTCATATCTAGTGTTGAACAGACAGAAAGGGATCTGCTTGGGAGAGTGGTTGGAGTATTGGCTGGTGGTCTGTGCTCTCTGTCTAGAATGAATGATACAAAACACATTCCAGTAAAATAATACTGATTTTGAAACATTGGCGGTCTCTGCAAAATACAGGCCATCTCGTAGTAGTACAAAGTGCAGCAAGGTAGGCATTACACAACATGCTTTTTGTATGTACTGCTGTATAATGCAAGGCAAGTAAAAAAACACACACACACAATAAAAGGGCCTGAAGACTTTCATTGATTACAAATGTGGGCCAATTCTCCCAAATCTTGACAATTACACAACAGCTTTCCCTATTGGTTGGAGTTATAAGAGGTCATGAATATCCAAACACTTTCAGGGAAGCGAGATGGCTACTACTTGGCAACAGTTGCTGCCTTAACCGTGCAACATCTCAAAGTCCTTTGGGAACGGAGAGGTGCCACAGCTGTCCTGAAGCTGTCTGACGTGCATCGTGTGCGTGTGTTGGTGGTGGCGTTTTGTTTTCTCTCTTGTTCTTCAAGCCTCTCATTTGATTGGCTGTCGGTTTGACTCAGCCCCCCCTTCCCTCCCCACCCTCCTTCTGCAGCTCTATGAGGGGGAGGGGGTTGCGTCAGTGTGTAAGGGTTACCTGCATGCAGTGGTAGTGCGTGCTCTTGCCGTTCAGGTGACAGCTGTGGTAGTACACGCTGCAGTCGTCCAGTGGGCTGAAGCGCATGAACCCGTGTTGCAGGGAGTTGTCCCGCTTCTTGTGCATGTTGTAATGCCGGATGACGTCCTGCTTACTGGTGAATCTCTGCGAGGGACAGAACAGACACAGCAACAGGTTTTGAGAACCAGCAACAGGTCTTTTTATCACTCTGGCAACAGCTGCGGAAGGCAGAAGCCAACTGGCAGTGTGAGGCGCTGTGCGAAGCCAGGAGAGCGGTCCCAGTTCACTTTAGCCTTTTTTTCTGCAATTCATTCTCGTGAAAGGGGGGGAGAATAAATGTGTGTGTGTGTGTGTGTGTGTGTGTGTGTGTGTGTGTGTGTGTTGCTGGAAGGAGGAATGCACTGAACGCTACGAAGAGTTTCCCCAGCACGGACTTATGAGACGTGTTTTATTTGTTTTTCATTGAGTTTAAGAAAAATCCCTCAATTTAGATAGCCCGCTTGAGATGCCATATCATGTTTCCAGTGTTTGTTTTGTGTTTAAAAAATCCAATTCCAGGCAGTAAGAGTTTGTTTAAAGTGCAAGGAAAAAATACCCTTTAACCCAAAAGATTAATAACACTACACATGTGCATGCATATGTTACGTATGTACAATATGATTCTTTACAAGTCTATTCAGATTTTACCCGTTTTTCCCCCAAAAGGGCACTTTTCCTATGCAGTTTTACAGACTCCCAGTTTTAATCTCCATCCCAGAGCACACAGCCTCCCAGCAACTGAAACCCTAACCAACCATTGTGAACACTGCTTAATTCCAGTAACATTGTTTCATACGCATGACATCATATGATATCATATAAGCATTATTATTATTATTATTTATTTCTTAGCAGACGCCCTTATCCAGGGCGACTTACAATTGTTACAAGATATCACATTATACATTATTTCACATTATTTTTACATACAATTACCCATTTAAACAGTTGGGTTTTAACTGGAGCAATCTAGGTAAAGTACCTTGCTCAAGGGTAAAACAGCAGTGTCCCTCACTGGGGATTGAACCCACGACCCTCTGGTCAGGAGTCCAGAGCCCTAACCACTACTCCACACTGCTGCCACTGCACTGATGTTACAGGAATTGAAGCAAGAGTCTCTGTGTGCAAATCAATGTGTCTATCCAATCTCAACCGATTATATTCCTTACACTTCACAGTATCTATTGTCACTGTGATCAAACTTACTGATTACAAGAAAAAAGTTCTGAATTGATTACCAACTGTTTCAATGTGCTTTAGCTTTGTCAGCTTGACCACTGTTTTAGAAGCTCCTGTATTACATTTTAGTACTATCGTGACACCTTATTTTGCCACTACAATCATCTACACTGGCTGTGGAATGGCTATTGGCGAATACTTTAAAAACGACCATGTCCTTTCCTGTTTCTGAAATATGAAGTACTGTACAATCACTTGATGTTGTATACACTGTAAGGCAAAGCAAATGTAAACCATGCATCATGAAAAAGTAAATCTGGATTTTCAGTTATATACAGATGGTAAGCTGCAAGCTGTAAAACTACACAGGGTGAACTGCCAGCTTGACAAGTATATCCTAATACACCTTAAAAATATTTATTTGATTTTTTAAAAAAAATTTTAGGACTGCTGCAAAACATGCTAAAGCAAGAGGATTTTTGAGCGATTCATGACATCCAGTAAAAGACAGAATTAAAAGGGTTTTAATTGCAACAGAGGTTTAGTAGCAATGGACTGTAATGTCTGACCATGCAGATGTTAATCTATAGACTATACAAAACAAACCAATCATGTGATGAGCGGGTATAGTGAGCACTGGCCTCATTCACAAGAAACACTTCTTTATATACAGCAATATGGGATGTTGTGTTTATCAAACATACTACAAACTGAATACTGCCTGGGTTTAAATCACCTTCTGCTTATTTATTAGATTTGTTCTGTACATGACTAGGACACGGATAGGAAAGGATTAATATTGTGATTGTGGATTATAAACGTTCAGACTACAAGAGCACAAGCAGATGCCTGGAAAATACATCCATATTTACAGCAGATTTCCAAGCGACCCCAGCTGCAGGGCAATTACTTCTACCCCAGCTGTGCTTCTGGGCTGCTTCTTAGCATGCACGTTCCTTGGCCAGTCAAGGAAAGGCGAAATGTAACAATAATTATGATTTGGCGATATAAAGTGACTTGGATTTTCAAGGAGGAAGTACAGCATGAGTCATTGCTTGGACTAATCTAATATTTGAATGCAGTGTTTTCATGAACTCGTCCCAATACCATGTCATGTTTCTAAGATCTCTATTACATTTGTACTGTTCTTTAAAACAGAAGTCAGAATGTTGGATGTGTTCCAGTATCCGTAACCGGCCGAAACTATGTCTAAACATGTTCCTTTTTTTATTAGCGAGTAGCTAAGGTGTGTGTCCCTATACTATGCAAGTACTTCACCTTAGTTTACCCCTTGTCAGTTGTAACTGAACTGCAACAGATGGATATTTTTAGCACTTTATGCATATTGCTTGACGCGCCATGACCTCTTATACAAAAATTCCAACCAATAGGCAAAGCTGTTGTGTAATTGTCAAGTTAGAAGCAGGCTTGCTCAGATTAGAATGTCAAGAAGGGACTGAGTAATTGTATCCATTTCGTTAGTATATACTCATTTTATGAAAGCAGGCGATCTGGGACTTGAAAAAAAAAATGAAATAAATTAATAAAAAAAAGACGGTATCAAGATTTGACTGTACCCGTTTGCTGCCTTGAATTAGGAACACTTTACACGGCAAAGAAAACTGCCAGTTTCTGGTTACGAAACTCTGCTGCACAAAAACTTCAACGTCATTTTCTTAAAAAAAAAAAAAAAATTGTCTCTGGAAAACAATTGATGCTCAATGCCTGCCCTTTGCCAACTAAACCACATCTTCTGGCACCCTAAACAAATACATCAATAAAATACAATGCAATTAAACAAGCTACTTTCAAGCTCATACAGTACATGGCCACTGGCTTGTTTAACTGTGTGAGTCATTTTCACAAAAAATCGTTTCTTATTTTTGTTCATGAAATTGCATTCTCATTGTGTGTTTCCTCCTCCCTCATGCTGGTTTATCACTGATCAATACTAACCGAAATGCACTGCAATGCACTCACCCTATTTATTTCGATAGTACCACAATCACAATCTTATGATATGCTGTTTGGTTAAAAACAAAACTACCACGTTAAGGAGATATACATTTGTATCCTTTTTTTTTTTTTAGAGACAGATTGATAGCTCTTTTCTTTAAACCTTACCCTGTTGTCTTTTTCCCTTCTATAGATCAGACTAAAGAATTGTGATAACAAAGAGCAAAGTTCTTTTTTTTTTTTTTAAATAAAGGGCAAGTCATATCTCACTGAAATGAAAAGCCTAACCACGCTAGAATCCATTTCAGATGTGTCAATGTGAACTTGTAAAGTAAACGCAAACCTCTTAATCAAGCACATCACCTTTCTCACAAGTCCCTGTATTGTTTTGCTTGTTTGTCAAACTTTATTTTCATTTGACTCGGGTAAAGCCAATTTATCCAGGCACTACTGTACATTATAAATTCACTTCCTGCGCAAAAGTACTGTGGGGTCAGGAGGGGTCCTTATACCTGTTACACAGGAAGTCCACTTATAGTGTGGCTTCACCCTTTTCAAAAGGACTAGGAACTTGAGAGAATATTGTGCTAACAAGTATATATTTTGAGGCTTGCTTATTATTATTCTTGTACGGGCTTACCAGAACGGAATATGTTGCATGAGTTGACATTAAAAGTTACAAGTTACTGGAAACTCTGCTGACTGTAAAACAGTGAAACATTGCTCTGGAGTACAGCATTTCCTCAGCAGAGGCCCACATGTGTCTATGCAATATCTAGTGTACAAATCCTTGCTTACCTGATAGTTGCACTCAGGGTCCAGACAGTGGTAGTGCTCTCTATACTGGTAGGCACAGTGCAGGTGTCCACAGTGCTGGCTGCCAGAAAACCTGCAAGCAATCCACAAACAATCATCCCTAAAGCATGTACTTTACAGCTTTGTTATAGCTAGCACCTGTTACCAGGGAGTCACATAACAGGTTACCATAGTTCGGTCATCTGAGTGGCTGCAATGATGACAGAAGGAACGAGTAAAACCAAACACCACAACAAAACAATGGTTGTCATAGAAAACTCACTATTAATTATACTAAAATGACAGGACATAGATACAGATAAGATACAATGTAAACTAGCTTGAAAACCATACACAGTGGTTCTCATACAGTTTAAGTGCAGTATTCAAAACTTTTACACTTTGCAGTAAGACCCCGTCTGTATCTGAAGTTGTTATCTCAAATGAAATGATCCTATACAGTACAGTACAGTGACCACTGCCGTCGGTAAGGGACTGAACATTCGGGGCTGTGTAAGACATTTGCCTGCATATTTAGTTCTGAGGTTCACTGAGTAGTGTGAGCAGGTGGCTGCAAGTACTGGCTTTATTGTAAGATACATATCCGAAGTTCAGTCTTTTTAATGACGTTCTGTCATATCTGAAGCAGTTGTTTCATTTATTAAAAAGCCTGTTTCAAGCCCATTTATCAACTTCAGATGTCAGTTTGAAGATAATGGCTCATTCACTCCCTTCGTACTGCCCAGGCTATACGGCAATCACTGCTCTTTATAAAGCAGGAGATTTAAGTATTCCAGTAAAATATAATAGTTTATGACCCCCCCCCCCCCCCCCCCCCCACAGTGGATATGGGCAATGGGTAGCGGCTGCACAGCAGTTGCAGTGATTTTTAAAGTGCAGCTCTGTTTAAAGGAAGCCTTTATTGAATTGTCACTGTGTTAGTAGGCTAAATGACTGCTTTTTAAGCTAAGTGCTATCACTTAGATATTATCTCCCCCCAGGAAACTGTAATGGCAAGTGTTTCAATAGCTGGCAAGGAGGCGGAAATGTTCCAGTCCGCTTATCTCCGGCAGCTTCACAGCTTCTCCCGAGCAGAAAGGTTGAGAATACGAGGCTGGCTTGTAGCGTTACAAAAACACAACGGATAACTGATGATGTAGCAACAGCCACTGCCTCCACCATCCCAATAGCAACTGGAGGGTTTGCCACCTGTTTGTGTGGAAAATACTAGGATTAGATCAGTTCAGATCTACTGTTACTGTGCAATACTTAATGTGCCCCGATGACTGCATATCAAATTGAATTTCAGCCCTTTACGTTTTGACTGAGGCTGTTCAGAAGTAAAGAATCAGCAAACCAGGATGCTGCTTTGACGTACTACTGCAAGTTCAACTCATATTAAAAGTTACCCAATATCCAGTGCCTCACTGTCAAACATTGCCATTGCATGCAATTTAAATAAAAACATTTTACTCTGCCATGTACTGAGTTCTGAGTTAAAACATGTGTCCCCCTTTACCATGGGATGAGCCATATTAGGTATAAACACTGCTATAATTTCCTACTGGATTTATATGCAGTACTCATTCATTCAATAATACATTTTAAACACTAACCCTAACATTATTGTGAACACTTACTTTAAAGTCTCACCACAACGTATTTGATCTTTTCCAGTAACAGAGTTTGCTAATCACATATCATCAACGATGAACTTTTAGTGATTTTTTTTTGTTTAAATCTTCTTATTTATTGATAATTTGCCCCTGCAATCCCATAGTTAAAGCAACACATTCTCTGTGTCTTTAGAGGCAATGATGACTGTTAAAACCCTTCAATTACACCTAAAAACGCACAGAAATAAACAGTTGCACTATTGCTGCCAAAAGCACCATCTGCTAAAGCACGAAAAAACTAAAGAAATCCTAAACAAAAAAATCGCATTAGATCTAAGTATTCGATGTTTTTCCAGTGCAGTCTGGATTATCCCAGGGCTGCTTTTAGCGATCACTTTGCTGAGTTCATTAAGATAATTGAACAGCAAAGCTGTTGTGTTTTGAGGGGTGGGTGTTGGGGGTGTGGTGGCTGTTGCAGGTTTTCATGTTTTATCCCCTATCCTCTTCATATTTTGTCCCTCTCTGCTCAGCCTGCACAGGCCTAATTGTCTGCTGCTATTCACTCGCAGATTAAATATTAATTTTGCAACAATACACAGATTGACGTGCATCTCATGTTACAGTAGAGGCATTTGGATCAAAGTGCTAAGAAATAGCAGGGACATGAAATCATTTAAGTGGATAATAGTAGCAGGGTGATCTTTAAACAGCAAAACACTCAGGTACATGAAGTACCTTTTTTTTTTTTTTTTTTTTTTTTTAAGGGCGAGGTGGGAGCAGAGGGGGTTTGGGGGGTTAACTGGTGCCACCGACCCCGCTCATTAGATCAGCATCCTGGGAAGAACAAGACCCAGCCACAGATGCAGGCTTCGTTTACCCTCTTTTGAGTGCTTCTCTTCTCAATCCGGAGACTGAAACAGTATAGCGGCTTATCTCGTGCCACCCTGTGCATCAACTGCCGAGATGTTTAGACACAATTTATGCATTATGCAGCGCAAATATCAAAACACTTCTTGGCAGTGCCAGGAGAAGCCTCATTAAAAATTCCTTAATTAAATCTTCTTGCTAAATGTAATCAGTCCAAGGAGGTTTTGTGTGTGTGTGTGTGTGTGTGTGTGTGTGTGTGTGTTAATGCAGTATGTCTATCAGTGTGCAGGCACTGATTTCTGGCTCCAGTGTTGTAGGTAGAAAACGTATTTAATACATATGTAATACGCTTCTATAGTTACTAAATGAGTAATACTAAAAAGCTTTGTTGGTCAGAAATTTGTAATAAGAAACTATTATCTTAAAAGAGGAATATTTGTAAGGAACTTATAGCAATTATTTATGGAATCATTTGTTGCCCTCAGTTAGTACTGAACTCTGTTTTTGTTGCTCCAACTTCACTACATATTGTCAAATAAAGAGGCGATTTTAAACTTTGGAAAAAAAAAAGGTAAATTTGCATACCTGGCAATATATTTCTGGTACAGATTGACATCTTCAATGACTGTTTTCTCTGCTGGCAATCCATTCCTAATGCACCGCACAAAAGAAAAAGGATTAATGTGAAACGGCTCTGTCGTTAATAAAAACAAGCTGACACGGTATTTACTTACATGCAATTTCAAACTTTGGGGCTATCAATATACATTTCTAAGGTGTAACAACATTTTCATGTACAAATGAATCAAGGGAGCATTATGATGCATGCCCTCCCAACAAATAAAAAGAAAAACGACTTATAAATCATTAATGCTCTCTTGGTGAGTGCACTTATGCAAATCTAAGTGTGTGAAAGGTCAAATGCCCTTCAGAGAATGCCCCATAGCCCATTTATTTTTTTACAATGTATATAATAAAATCCTGGGTTAGTCGTTTCTGTCACTGGTGACAACTGTCATGTGCCACACACATAGTATAAAATGGGATATCATATTATATTAAGGAAGTCATTTGTGGTTGCAAACTTTTTTTGTCTAAAAAGATATCCTATCCCCAAGCTGAGAATGTGTTTTTATACAGACAAGCAGGGCAAGATATGAACTGTTTGCAAAGCAGATGGCATCTGAGAATGAAGTCACTTCTAGACAATAGCAGCTCCCGCAGGAGAGCTCCCTAAATCCCCCCTCCCCTCTCGTCATGACGAGGTTAGACCGTGCATGGCGAGGTTATCCCCAGACTGTTATTACACCGGTTACCTTTTGACCCACAAGTGACTGTATTCTACTTATTTCTGTAAACTCACACCTACATGTTGTGATGAATAGCCTGTCCGATCTGACTGGGTGTACTGGGTTCCGCTGCTACACATCTCTTGCCCACAAGGTGCATGCTACAGACAAGAGGGTATTGGGTTACGGGCCTGGATTGAAATATGCATGTTGTTTTACTTTTACTGTGCATGTTTAATACACTACAAGTAGCTTCTTTCAGTTCTGAGTACATTAAAGTAAACCCCCATGGGCTTCAGCTACTTATTATGTACTAGATGTATAGCACTTGATCATTATTTAGCAGAATACAAACCAGGGTGCATCTGGGTTAACGTCAGTGTTTGTGAGATATGGTTAGGGTAACAATTAAGATAGTACTTTCAAATACAATGCACAGCGTTTCCCAGTCTGTATTGTACATTAATGCACATTATACAATGTGCTAGTTATTGAAATTACAACACAATGCATATTCTATACAGGTGAATATCATACAGTAGAAATAACGTATTACTGGAACAATGCATGATAAACAAAGGTGCACATTGCAAACAGGTGGGTATCATATAGCAAACATTAGAGATGGAATCCTGCAGTAACATTGATGGAATCTGGTTCCACTGCGTAGGGGTTACAATACACATATGTAGAGGAAAACAGCATTGTAAAACATTTTCTCAGTTTATGCAGTGATCAGGCTAAATAAGAGTCGGCCTCACTGGCAAAAACCTATTGACTTAACACCTGCCAGTTACTGCTATAAGCGTAAACACAATGTATTTCTGCTTTTACATTTCAATCTTGAACGCTACCAATTGCCAATAACACAATGCAAGAACGCCAAGAGGTATTTTCTCTCAGAGTTTACCTGACTGACATAATGTTTGCCTGGATCCGGAGTTATAAATGGCTCTGTATTTTAGTACCCTGTCAAGTTAAAGAAAACCAACATTTACAGCTAATAGACACTTACCTGACTGTAGACACAGTTCCAGTGGTGATGGAGTCAGTCTTAGAGAAGCTGGATTTCATGTGCTCGGGGGTGTTGAAGCTGAGGTGTGGAGACTGCTCCCCTATAGCAGCGGTGGCTGAGGCTGCAGTAGCAGCCGTTCCCAGTGCCCCTGCCGTTCCCGAGAGCGGAGGCAGGATGAGAGCTGGCTCCGTCTTCACCGGCATCAGCTTCTGGATGTTGCGGATATCGTACTTGGAAGGCCTTCCTACTTTTCCAGTTTTGAAGGCAATGGCTCCCCCCATGTCCTGGCTGCCCTCCCCAGGCTTGAACAGGTGCAGGTACTTGACGTTATCCAGGTCATACTTGGAGGGCCTCTTGTAGGTGTTGCCATTCTGCGGCCGCAAGCTCTCACCGGTTTTCAGCTTCTGGATGAAGAAGTCGTACTTTGAAGCCCGGGAAGCCAGGCTCTGCATTTGGGAGGAGCTGGTGGGAGGTACGGACAGGGTGACGCCCTTGGGGTCCGGCGGGAGAATCTGTCCCTCAGGGCTGTGCAGCTGCCCAGCCGGCTGGAGTAGGGCCCCCTTTTCCTGCGCCAGTCTGGAGTTCAAGTCCTCGGGTTTGGGGGCGTGCACCGACCAGGGTAGAGTCTCGCCGGCCTTCAGTTTGCGGATGTACTCCTCGTACTTGGAGAAGCGAGCCCGCCGGGTGACCTCGTCATTTGAAAGGGGGGAGGACTCTGAGGTAGCAGCTTTCAGCTTTTCGAAGCTTATCTTCCTGGCCAGTTCATCCCTCACCTGCTGGTCATCGTAACCGAACATGCCCAGGAACTCATTCATGGTGTTTGCTGCATAGTCACGGAGGGCAGAGGCTTCCCCTGTGGAATGAGTCACAGGAAAAGAGAGTGAAAAGGGTGCATCTATCACTTGGTGTTTGTAACTAGCTTTACCATCCCCGATCAATGCCATCACAGAAAACTGCAGCTTATTGTAAGGTAATGGCAGTTTTGCTGCACTTTAACTGTTTTTAAACTGATCAGATAGGATGCCTACACACTAAGGCGATGAGTGTATTCAGCCACAAATATATGTATATATATATATATATATTTTATAGTGCATGTAATCCTGTACTGTTCTTCTGCTCACTACTTTAGGTTTTATGACTTTTTGGAAATTAAAGTAATTAACACTGGAGGAAAAATAAAAAGGAGTTCATCAATGTCACCCAAATCAATTTCACTAAATGTTCTTGTCGATGGCTTCTCAGTACATTAAGCAAAGTTTTCATAAATCTATTGCTCTTGCTAGCTCACTAGAAAACGTAGTTAGAGATCTTTTTGCTATTGAACCATGTCACAATGCAGCATCAATTATGAATCCATTTTAAGGGGTTTTCCAAGCTATTTGGAAATATATATTTATATAAATGACTATGCTGCTAAGTATTTTTATTTTTTATTTTAGCTTTATAAGGGATTCCCAGAATTAATTATTGTTATTTAGGTCCTGTTTAGTTTCAAATCACTCCAATGCTAGGTACTTGTCCTTAAACACAATGAAAAGTTATTAGCTGTTCTCTATAAATAGCAGTCTGTTCTCATATACTGCAGGGCATAGCTTTTAAAAAAAAAAACTTTAAAAGCATGTTATTTAGCTCCGTGCCACAGTGTTGCATGGATCCTGACATCTGCAATTTTTACTTTAAATATACTACTGTATTGCTCTTTAATGTGGACCATTAAACTATCTCAGTTATAAGGCAAAGGAAAACCATTTGCTTGCTTGTGCACTAAAATCCAGGTTATTATTATAGGAGGCCTTAAAAACACACAGGGCTGACCCCTACATCAAGGACATAAGGAAAAGGAACAATGTCAAGTTTAAATCGCAATATACAGAAATGAATTCTGGACCAGTTCAGGAACAACAGATACTGTGTGTGTTTTAAAACAGAAAAAGAAACAGACTTAAGGGTGTGAGCCTGAATACCACCACCCTTTAATTCTACATTATTCCTGAAGAATTATAAATGACTATACTATTCCCTAAATCCATCAAATAAAACAGAAATACATGCGAAAGAGGTACACAGTTTTAGCATTTGCTGCTGTTTAGATCCAAGCATTGTATTTGTTTATATATATATACACACACACACACACACACACACAGATAGATAGATAGATAGATAGATAGATAGATAGATAGATAGATAGATAGACACATATTTATATTTTACACTACATGTTGTACAGACAATCCACAGATATCAACCAACATGAGGGTGTGTAATCTGGATTTTTCCATCATCTGTCTAAAAACAGGAACGCCTAGTCCTGCAACAAATCTCTTATTCCACCGGTTGTACAGAGTTTATATTTAGATGTTTTTCGAGACAGATTCACACCTTTATTTTGGAATCAACAAAAGCAGGCTGCATTTCCTTTATTAAAAAGCCTTTGCAAGAGACTTTTCTTCATTTATTTGAGTTTTTATTTTTTTTTATTTTTCAGGAGCATTCGCTCTAGACGGAGTGGTGTAATGCTAGCTGGGTGCGATGGTAATTAATACTCAAAATGTCATCTTTGGTCTCAGATTTCTGTGTTCTTGCTAAATCTGCCTCTCCCGTGCTTTTCATTTCTCCTCCAGGGCTGTAAAATAATCCCTGACTTTCCATCATGGCATCACGCTCACTTGACTTGGTGGCACATCAGTATGAAATGAGATCCCGTCAGATCGAAAGGACATGAAAAATTGAAAAGAAATGTATCAGGTATTTGAGAGGAATTATAGTTTTAAAACGAGCACTTTGTTAGATTGCCTGCTGTTTGGCGGCGGTGAATGCTTTGTGGGTGTTTGTCAAATAAATGTAGCGGTTCTTAATGTTAATAAGCTTTTTAACAGTTGCATTCTACTTCCAATTACAATGGATGTGCTTTTAACACCTTAGCAGAATCCCAGTGTCCTGGTTTCGTATAGGTGTCAACAGTAATTGTAGTCTCAGCACACTTGGTTTAGATTGAGTTAAAACTGGACAGGGACGGAACCCACAAACTCATAATGCAATGAGGCATTTTTCTCACCACCAGTCCATATATGGTTTGATTCAGTATCTGCAGGTAGGTTATTACTCAGCTCTGTTTAACCCCAAATGTAAGCACAGAGTTAAAGTAAACACAATTTGAGACCTTTTTTTAGACAAAAAAAAAAGGAAAAATGTAGCAGAGTTTGAAAGCTATAATGTACACTCTGAAATCTACAGTATAGTACATTATATATGTCTCCCTTTACAAGTTAAACAACATTTGGAATTATTAGATTATTTAAATAAACTGGTATTGCTAAAACAAATAATAATCATTTATATATATATATATATATAGATGCACAAATAATTGTGTGAAAAGTTAATCTAGACCAAACCAATATCCTCAACTCTCCTCATGCATATTTCCTGAGGAAGCAAAGAAAATATCTTCCTTATATTTTAAATGTTCTGTTTTACAGGAAGGCAGCACTCACTCTTGTCTGTTATTTATATATATATATATATATATATATATATATATATATATATATATATATATATATATATATATATATCACTGTACTGTACTGTATAATGAGGTGAGTATGTGGCACTGCTATTATTATTCACCTGGAATTTGGTTCAATGTGAACTTTTCACTTATTATTATAATTGTGTTTTATCTCTAAGAGGGTGGGAGTATTTCTTCTTGGTATTTAATAGAAGGGAGAAAGCTTGTGTTTTGGGTTCCCCATCCCACAGGACTTGTCTGTGTAGAGTGTATGAGGAGTAACTTCACTGGGTAACTCAAGAAACAGTTGTAGTTTTGATGGCTGACAAAATATTTTGAAAACCCTGCATGAAAAGCGTGTCGGCTGATCTCAGATTTCACCCAGGAATTCATCCCCTACTGCTGATGCAGACCGACTTCCCCGTGGTTCCTTTGGCCAAGCCACTAACGCTCTGAACGATCACAGCTGGGTTCTTGCATTTTGTATTTAAATGTTGCAACTCAGGCATCTACGGTACTGTACTACCTCCCACTTTCTTAATTCTAGAATTGTACAGGGGAAATCCTGTCTCTTATAAGCAACACCATCAAAAGAGGTCATTGCAATCGCCTTTCGGAGTCCCTTACATTAATCCCCATCTAAACTGAAGTACAGTTCATCCCCACTACCAACTGACAAAGCAAAGTGAAAGTGGCTGTGTCCTTCATAGTAACGTTTCAGAAGACTGATTGATCTGGATTGATTTCTAAGACGAACTGTATACATTTATAAATAAGGCAATTATACTGAAGCCATATTTCAGATAATTTCAGGTGAGTGTTGTGTTTTAATTGTAGTGCATGTTAGATTTTTCTTTTCTGATAATAATAATAATAATAATAATAATAATAATAATAATAATAATAATAATAATAATAATAATATTTTTTTTTTCTTTCTTTTGAAATCTATATTTATAAAAAAAGTACCAAACCTTTTTTCTCCCCACCTATAGTACACTTACAGGTTGCTTTACGTATGTTCCAGAGAATGAATGGCCTTAAGTTCTGACTTAATAGCAGATAACCTTAAAAAACAGAGCAAATTCTTTTTTTAACCTTATCATATTTCATGATACCGTGTGTGTGTTTTTGGTGCCACCAGACACAGAGAGATCCCTGGATTGAGGAGTGAGGGCCTGTGTGGCTCGCGAGTGTCACTGGAGAGTATAAAAAGAAGTGGCACTAATCACTGCACTTCATGTTGGCAAATTCCACCGTGCAACATGCAGACCTTGTCTATGCTTGAAGCAATTAGGGCACATTTTTCTTCAACAATGTGATAACAAATGGGCTTTACATCTTCCTTTTACTGACCAAACATGGGCATAAGCCAAGTACACATATTGTCTGCAATACCAGGCAAAGAATTAGAAATTATTGCAAAAAAAAAAAAAAATACATTGAGCAATAGTTGAGATAATCTCAGGTAAAAAAAACATTATGTCTGGTAACACTGACCTTGGAATATGTCTTTGGAAAGCTTATAACTCACGATATTGCATATTTCAAATCACAGCAAAAGTCTTTGATTTGTTATAATGCATAATTTAATGACACATTTCATGGTTATTTATCTTATTAGTTCATCTGAAGAGCTTTCACTCATTTAGTGGGAAGCTGCTAAAGATCACAGCAGCTATTCCATACAAACAATATTATTTTTGTGGCTCTGGGTTCACAGTCAAATGCATGTACTCCAATTAGCTGTTTTCCAAATGCATTGATTTCCTAGTTTTATTCTGTAATTGCCATTGTGCTTTCTAAATTGCAACATCTAAATTACTGAAGGAATATTCCGCAGTTTGGGTGACATTAAATCCTCACAGCATATTTATGTGAGGAGTTAAATGTTTTGAAGGTCACAGTTTCTCTCATTGATCTTGCAATGTTTGTTAATTACATTGTCACTGATGTTGTGAGAGATAATTAAGGCACTATGTTTATATGCATAATTATGTGTGCACTGCATCAGCCTTTGAAAGACAGGAGCAAAAAAAAAAAAAAAAAAAAATCAGGCTCTTAATTGTGAGCTGCTCTGAAATATGGCAATATAGGTGCCCTACTTCGCTAAAACAGCACAAAAACAGAATAAAAGTACTGCAATTACAGAAAATAGTGCGTCCTCTTAATTATTTAATCTCTCTCTCATGTTTAGCCCCTGCAAGTAAAGATTTGAAACCAAATAGCCTTGATCGGTTAAACCAAACACCAACACTGAGGTGCTGTGTGCTTCACAACAAAAAAAAATACATTTACAGAATTTCTGTTTTTAACCATGAAATAAATACAACATGACTAATAAAAACCACAAAGAACACATTTCCCGGAATAAAAACCTGTATTTTCTGAGAACTGTTGGTCCCACTTCCATAAGAGAGGCCACAGCTACTGCATGTCAGCTGGTGTGAAAAAGAAACTTTCAAAGAAATGTACACATTGATGGGAAAAGAGTAAAGATGCAATCTGCTATCTCCAATATCATCTTACTGCATTTGAGATAACCACAAAGGACACAAGCATATATATATATTTTCTAAACAGGTATATATACACAGACACACACACACACAGGCATATGCTAATCACAATCACTTTGTGATAGTGCTGTGGTGAGGTGTAGTTGACAAAGGTTGAAAATCTGGAACCAGGTACAAACCCCAATACCTTTTCAGGTCATTCTGAAATCACACCTGGTAGCTTAGTGTCCTATCAATGAGAAAACCAGTGGTGTGGCAGAAATGTCGTGGCACATTTCACGATTAAAAAGAGTTACAAATTGACATCCGGGTAGGACAAATGATATGGCTTCGGACACTTTTTCAGTGGATGGGAGGGCAATTTTATGACAAAAGGAAGCGGTCATGAATACTGCCAACTCCTTTAACTGACAGAGCAACCCATAGGTAATGGAAAAAGTGCTGCTAGGACGGTGGCCTGTAGGCCCAGTCTCTTGGCCTTGGATACAGAAACACAATGGCAGGCAGGGCAGTGTTATTGCCTTTTAAAGTTTCTAATTTCTGATTAAACCCTGCATCACTACATTTGAGGGGTACTGAATCATTTCTAAGATGGTATCACGGTTTCCTTTTTGTTATGATTTTGGATTATAATGCTTTTAAACTGCAGACTGGTGTAATTAGTATTACTTTATAATGTTTGACCAGTGTGTGCTATTCTTAAAACAGACATCACTCCCAGTTGCCTTTGGATTCAGAATTGAATTTGTCATGCAGTGCCTGTGTACTTTGCATGCACTCAGGCTGTTAGTGGTCTCTATGGGGCTGTTAACACAATGTTTCAATTCAATTGTCACTCAAAACAGTTATAGAAATACAGATAAAATTACTGAAAATTTGCAAGTAAACGGTTCTTTGTCAGTTTCAATCCAGCAGATTGATTTCTTGGGGAGCTGTAATGAATTCATGAATCTACTGCTTTTTTTTGTTAGTTTTTCTTTTTTATTTTAAACAGATTTTGATAGCAGCTTTTTTCTGTTAGTGTTTCATGCGAGATCACAGACTGTGTTGCTCAGGAGGGCATTTTTTGTACGTGTACCTGTTTTTAGTTTTTTTCATATCTTAAGCACTTGGAATGACCAATTCACAGGAAACAAGATAAACACAGATGTGCACTTGTTTAAGAAGGAAAACTCCACTACAATGAAAGGAAGTGGCAGCTCACACTATTTCATGATTAAATACATTGAGTATGAATTTAGCGCGGTAGTGGTCATGCAAGCTTTAGCCAAAACAACCCCATTATGGGCCGGCATACTGAAAACCAATCAGCTAAATTCTGGTAAATCAGGTCTGAATTGCTAACCCACGTGGCTGTAGTTTTCTAGATCACGTATTGGGTTTCAGTCACTGCAAACTACTTGTGTTAAAACAATGCACCACGTACCTGGGGAAGCAAAGGGGACCTGCCTAACAGGAGTCTCGCTGGAAGAATTGTAGCTGTCCTCCTTGTGGGCAGCCTCCTCGGAATCCCTGTCGTCATGGTAACTGCCGTCCTGTGACCCCTGAACCTCTTCCAGGTCCTCTGCATTGTCCTCCTCATCACTGCAGCCTTTGGGCTGTACCATGTATACCCCTTCAGGGGGGCGCTCCTCGCCAGCGATGGCTTTCCTTACCCTCGCCTCCCTGTGGTCCATGGGGGGCTCGTCCGAATAATCCCCATTTACCCATTTCTCAATGGCCTCCCTCCGCCTCTTGTCTTCCTCGAAGCTTTGGATATCGTTTAGTCCTTCTGTAAACTCAGCCTCGGACCTGTCGAGGTCTTCATGGTAGGAGCCCTCCCGCTCGCTATTCTCCTGTGTGCTCAGGTCTCCCTCTCCATGCTGGGAGACATCGTCGTAGACCACCTGCCGGCTCAGCTTGGCACAGATCGCGTTCAGTTTTAGGCCACCTTTCCGTTTGGCGGCCATCTTGGATTTACCTGAGGTCTTTTCAGTGCATAAAGTTCTTTCCGCTGTTGAAGGAGGTAGCCAGACAAAAAAAAGAAAAAAAGATAACAAAATTAGAACTGATTGTAAGCCAAAACACATAAACACTTTTGAAAAATGTATTTTCGGTTTGTTGTCATTGTCAACCAATGTCTAGTAGCTGAAGCTTTCCAGTATATCACGGCTTAATTATTCATCTGTTAGAATATCTCACTAGTCCAAGAAAGTTTCACACTTATTACCAATTCCCTGCTGTCCCACTAACATTCACATTTAAATGGTGGAATGGATTGCTTTCAGAACAATTCCAGATGCAGCAAGATGTTTTTACCTGGAAGCTGCACAACCCCTTAACACTTGATTACAAATACAAAAAAACAACAACAAAAAAAAGAAACAAAGCAAACAGATTTTTCAGACATTATTTTGATCCCCGGCAGCTCCTATCAAGCACTCTCCTGGCCGTTTCAGGCTAGTCATTTTAAAACCCTTCTAGGCAGTATCAAGCTGAAAACCACATTTTAGATATAAATCAGACCCCCAACAATGTACCCAGCAGTCATTCTGACATGATATAATCCTTTACATGACAGGCGAATAAAAACACAGTGACATTTTATATTCTCTTTACCAAGAGAAGCTGAACATCTGCCAATGATGTGGCTGCTTAGCTTCAACTCCGACAGCTTCAAACTAAACTTCTGCCGCCTGTCAAACTCCATCCAGCACCTCTCCAACCTCTTACAAGGGCTCGGACGGTAACACCTCCTGAACATTATACCTTTTCCCTGCCTCAGACGGCTCTAATAAACACATGCTATATAAGAATGCTGCTGCCTTCCTGCCTTCTGCATATCAGTTTTAGTAAAAACTCTATGCACCTCTAAGGCAGCTTTCACTTTCAGCTCCTCTCTCTGTTCGCTACCCCCTGATCCAAATGATCTGCTGAAAAGGTTGAGAAAAGCTATTAATCTTCTATCAGTTGAGAAATGCGATATTATTTATAACGCTACGTGTGCAGCCAACCCCACACGACACAAGAGGAAAAAAAAAAAAAACATATGTAATGAATCTATAAATATTTACAGAAAGGAAGAGAAAGACAGCAGTTTCAAAAGTTGTTTTTTTTTTTGGTTAAACTTAAGGTGGTCTCTATATTTAAATCTTGTGTGTGACATATTCTCATAAAGAGTTACTGTACTTGTTTTTGTTATTTCTAGGCTTGACTTTAATCATTGCATCCAGATTTTTTTTTTTTGTTTTGTTTAATTGTTTTTCTACAAGCCAAAAACTAACACACCCCTATGTATTAGAGCTGTTCCCAGTTACACCAGTAAGTTCCCAACATGTTTCATTATCTGCTGATTTCTGTTCTTGGAAAGGCAGGTCCAATAACTTAGCTTTTGGATCCACTTTAGCTGAATTGTCTACTGATACCACGCCAACCTTGAATGTGTTTTCTTGGGCAACATCAAGCCTGTTCTAAGTTCAGATCTTTATCATCTTGTAAATTACTCATAACACATCAAGGCCTGGGAGTTCAAGAGCCAAATATATCACATTAAATCCTCTGGAATTATTTATCTTCTGGTGTTTAAATCTAACCACCGAGGCTATTTTTAAAAAGTCACTTTTAAACAAACAAACAAAAAAAAAAGTTTCCAGACATTAAATTAAACAGTGTACTTTATACATGGTATACTATGTATGAACAAATCTCTCTCTCTCTCTCTCTCTCTCTCTCTCTCTCTCTCTACAGCCACTGGCTACCCGGGTCACAATCCTGCGTAGTGTGAAACCATGTACCCGGGTCCCAGCGACCCACCTCAGGCTGTGGGTCGACACACTTTGACCCGAGCTGAGCAAAAAAAATGCATGATGGCCGACGAAATAATAAACAGCCACGCCTGCGTGAAGTTTCACTTCCGCAAGGAACGGTTCTGTTTATTCTGTTTAGCCATATTTTTGTTGTTTGAGACATTTGGGCCGACAATTCAATCCAGAGAAACTTGGATGGAAGCGTGTGTAACAAGCTGCTTCCGGTGCGCACTGTGTACTTGCGTCTGTCACCCAGGTCAACCCTGCTTTAAAAGCATTGTGAAATCGCATACCCGACCCGGGTAGGTTCCGACCCAGGTAGAGCATGCCAGTGTGAAAGGGGTTTATATATATATATATATATATATATATATATATATATATATATATATATATATATATATATATATATATTTTTTTTTTTGAACATTTTTAAGTTTACTTCTCTAAATAGATAGAACTACATTTTTTTTTTAAAATTGAATGTTTCAATGTTGTATACAGTATGCCAAATTTGTTTCATTATTTTCTTACTAAAGATTTTTTTATTTAACACACCTTCTCATCAGACTTAAGCTTTTCCTATAATACAGCATGTAATACATTTAGATTCGGAACAGAAAGAAAATACATAAGTAAGTAATCTAACTGAGAAGCATGGAGAAACTTGAGAATGAACCCAATCTGCAACACAGGCACAAACCTAGGTCTGATAGATGCACTTTATTAAAGACCTACGCACTAATGTTAACAGAAAGAGATAGATCCCCTGTAACCGAATAGGAGTACTGCACACCAAAAAAACGAATATGTTGTATAGAATGGGTTAATGATTTATTTAAAGTTCAGTCAAATAAATAAATACTGTACAAACACTGCAAGTACAAAAAAAACTATATATATATATATATATATATATATATATATATATATATATATATATATATATATATATATATTTTTTTTAATTGCCAACACTGAACCTGTTGATTAATTAACTTACAGTCTGTTCAAAATGCACTGAAATCCTTTTGGTTCAGTCTTGCCTGCCAATTACAAACTATTCAGTTCCCAGCACATGCTTTCTCAGTTACTGTATTTACATCTACAACTTCCTTTTGAAACAATGATTTAGGAATCGTGTTGACTGTTAGCCGGCCGTATAAACAGACGATAATTGCTTTTTTTTTTTTTTTTTTTTTTAGACAATCGGCTGTCAGGGTTAAAAGGTCGTCGTCTAGAGGACAGCAATTTGGAAAAAATCAGCTGGAAAAACTATTAGGAAGTGGAAGACATCAATTTTAAAGTATTTTCTCAGAAAACCTCAGGAGGAAGATTGAGGTCATCTGGGCGTAACAGCAAAGGTCGTTTTGTGTTTACAGCATTCTATATTTCATGCTTTATAACTACTGATTTCCTTTGCATGGCAATCTTGCCTTCCTTGTAGGAAATGACCTCCAAGACGCTTTTTTTTCTTTCCATTACCGACTCTATGTCCATTTTCACAAACAAGCACGCGGAGGAACTATCAGCACATTGTTTGAAAACAAAACAAAAAAAGCCTGGGCTCATGATTGTTTGCAGTTCGTAATTGTAAGTAATTGAGGCTAAAATTAATCCTGTTTTTCTGTTGTGCCCAAGTTAACACAGGCATTTTACAGCTCAGCTAAAAGAGAAGTACAGTACTGTTACACCAAATTCAAACGGGTATAAAGCTAAACTGTTTGTTACCCGCACTAACATTGTTGTGAAGCAAAATCATTTTGCTATGTACGGTTTGACCCTCAATTTAAATACTCACTCACTCACTCACTCACTCCTATTTGTGTTAAAGCAAGGATGCATTGTAAAGGGGTTGTTGAATTTAAGTTGGGTTGTGAAGCAATATGATTATGTGATCTATTCACAAATGTTTAAGACCTTTACATCAAGTCTGCAGTTCAAGAAGCCTTTTTTAACCTATTTTAGAGTGGGGTTATTAGTGTATTCTAACATTTTAAAACACTGTTTAAAAATAGTATTTCCAGTTTTGTGTGTACAGGGCCCTATGTTATTATTATTGTTATTCTTATTATTACTACTATTTTGGTTAAAACAGCTTATGCTATCGTATCAGTATGCAGTTTAACCATATAGTAGTCATTACTGTATTGACTATAGAGCACACAATAGCAATTACTATGGTTACACCCCAGTGTTTACTTCAGTTGCTAACCTGCACTGTGCACAATATAAAAATCAGTTGGGATAAACATGAAAAAGCGACCCTTTGGATTTCCTCCTGAGATTTTTCTGACTTTTTCCTAAAACAAGCCTTGCACTCGGGAGACGGGCTGAAAAAAATATGACTTCTAAACCTCAGTTGAAAACAAATAATAAATCAGCAATTAAGCTACTGTAAATAAAACCAAGAAAACAGAATGAAAAAGAACAGATTTAAACATCATTTATTTAGTGCAGGAGCCCTTAGGTTACAATGATACGAATAACGTACAGTCCTACAGTTCTTTATTGTATAGTTTATTGACTATAAATATCACAAGATTACTCGAGCAACTACTTGTATATTGATTACGACTAATATCTGTATGGACTTCAAATTCCCCTTAATGCACAACATTAAGAAGAAATGCACTTGTTAAAAAACGTACTAGTAATGACTATTCCCCCCCTGGTAGTATCTAATGCATGGTTTACTCGTTTCTCTTAATTCATGCAAAGTCTGTACACACAGAGCCACGTTCCAAACACACCCAATCCTGTTCATAAATCAGCACTCAGTAGCTAGCAGGGGGCTCTTACCAGTTAAACACACTGAGCTGAATGTTGAGTACATTACTATATATATTCAGCCCTAATTAAGCAGTGCTACAGGGGCGTGGGAATGTTTGAAAACCGAGGAGGTGGTGGGCAACATTTAGTGAAACTGAATGAGGCAGATAACATTTGTTTTGTTTAGAATTAAATGTAACTAACTGAAGCTAAAGGTCCCAGCAAATTGGGTGTGTGGGCTGGAGGTTTGGTAACACAGGGATGCCCCAATGAAGAAGATGGGCACTATATTGCAGTGTAAGTCCACTAACATTCAAATGAAATAATGCTGGGCTTCTTTGACTTCAGTGTTATAATAAAAAAAAATAAAAAAAAAATACTTGAGTTAATTAAAAAGAAACTAGTAAAGTGTGGGTCATCTTCTTAATCTCCTGTCAAGAGAGCCCCATTACTTGTTCCAGTTTCACTGTCATTGTTCACCCCTCGACTTTGACTCTGGCTGTCAGGTGCCATTTAAGAACTCTATGTGCTACTTGTAGGCATTCGGGTCAAAACCCAGTGCAGCTCCCTTCTCTAATTTACAGCTTTCAGGTAGAAAAAAAGCATCTCTGGGCTGCATTTCAGCCCAGAGTAAGCTAAACAGAAAGAGGCTGATGGACAAATACACAGCATAACCCAGACCCCTACATTTGGCCTCTTTTTCATTTTCATTACACAAGAATAACAATAAGCAGGTCCGTGACCCTGTCGTGAGATTTGCAGTATTTTTCAAACAGTCTATGCTGATGCTAAAATTTCCATTTTCTGCATGCATATTTAATTGAGATTTGTCCCAGTGGTGCGGAAATGATTTGTTTTTTGCTCTCTGTTCACTTGACTCCTCTTCGGAGTCGGTAACCCTGATTAAGACGTTTGCATTAATTTCCCTGCGCACACCTTTTTTTTTGTGCATTAATGGTTCTGATCGTCTAATTAAAACTTCTCGGCTTCACTGCTGATCACTGCTGGTTGCGTGTCTGACCTGAAGTTTTAATTGCCGCGTCAAAAGCGATAATAATAATTTCTGGGTTCTGATAATTAAAAACAATGCCATTCCTAACTACATTAAAAAAAGGGAGAGCGAGAGAGAGAGAGAGAGAGAGAGAGAGAGAGAGAGAGAGAGAGAGAGAGAATGAATGAATATTCTAGTACAGCTACTGTTTTAAAAAAGAAAAAAGAAAGAAAAAACAGCAACAACTGCCAAACAAGCAAGTGATGTGTTGACACAAAGAAAAAATGTTTAAAAAAAACAAAAGAGAGGCCTACTGTGCTGCCAGTCAGATTTACTTCCGTAGGATAAAGACGACACACTAGATCAGGGCAATTACTCGCCTCTCAATCCCCATTAGCTGTTGTCTTTTCATACCAATTGTAATGCATCTTTTTCTTTAAAAAATGCAATTTCTGTTAATTTATAACATATTCCCTTGTGTTTCAATTCAGATGGCTCAGAGGTTTGTACAAGCGATACAGTCTCTTCAGTCTCTGCAGATTGGTTGGCAGGTCCAATAGCCCTGGGTAGGTAATAATATTTTCATCGTGATGTCTCTCTTAGTCAAGAGTCTGGAAGCGACTTCTGTCTTTTAAATTATTTCAGTTTATTAAAGGTTAAAGTGTGGGAAATTCTTTCAGATGGCTTGATATTATTAAAAACTTTCCTTTAGGGAGAATACAGCTCTGGTGTAATCTTCTACTGTGTTGTTTGAACATTTAACTTTTAATGCAGTTTTAAAAGTAACAATTATATGGCTCTACAGAGTCGATATACAAGCTCAGAATCTGATTACAATTGAGTTAATTCACAAGTAACATTTGGCATCAAAACATGCTGACAAGATGTGGTCAACAAAAAAAACATCCCTGAAAGTTAAGTCCGATAAAAAAAGGTTTATTTTTAATAATATATTCTAATATTCTAATATGAAACAGCTTTCATCTTAACAGAGAGGAAAAATAAATAACTAAGTAGTAAACTGAAATGCTTAACAAAAACCGATACGTTGTATTAAACATTTCAAAAGGGCCATAAACAAAAAAAAAATCTATTTTATTATTAATACATCAGCTGCGTTGTCTGCTTGCTTGCTTTTTTATCAATAAAGCACTTATTGCTTTTAGTCTAGAATGTGACCTTGCACGCTGCATTCTGTCTTTGCAATGACCTTGGGAAACCCAGGCTTACTTTTTAATGCAATATCCTCTGTGCAGCTATCAAGGGACAACGAGCCTTGCAGTCTGTGTGTGCGAAACTCACGCCAAACAACAAACACGCAAGAACCAGCAAGCAGGGGACACAGGAAGCAGCAGTGAGTTAACTAGGCTGCTAGTATACTGTGATAGTGAGCCACAGACTGAAAAGCCTACTCTCCTTTTACAAGAAAATGCTTATTAAAAAGAAACAATAGGATAGACATCCTAATACTAATAGAGGTTTTGTGACTGCCTGTTATCTGCAAGTTAATTAGTCAGCCATCTTCCTGACATAAAAGACTGCATAGTTACTGTACATGTAACATGCTGTAAGTAGCTCCCAGGGTTATTATTCAAATTATTTTAAGTTTTTTGAGTTTGATTCAACTTCACCTGATGCGCTTCATCAATAACGAAATAGTTACTGATACCTTGGTTAGCCGAAAATGTACATCACATCTAAAAGATTAACAGCTGCTACTTCAATCTTCAGTCTCGAGTTGTCTGTCCTCATGTAGGAAGCGCTATTACGTGATTTGTGAACTGCATCCCTCTGCAAATACTGCATAAACACATGCAAGTGGTAGTTTATCTTTAATACTATACCACTGCTCTTAAATATACATATTATTGAAGGGTTTTTTTTTAATTATTTTTTTTTATTTCCCCCCTCATACTTACACAAACTGAATATTTTTTTTAATGAATGCCACTTTGATGCAGCACAAAGAATTAACTAACCGGGCAGAAATATGAATTCCAGTCAGACAATAATAAAGTTGTGAAACTAAAGCACACATGAAGCGGAATGAGCTCAGGGCACAGAGCCATCATGTAGTTATGCATCACAAATGGACAACAGTAAAAGTGGTACACCAAGAATTAAAAAGTGTATTTACTGGCAGCAACTGAAGCCCCCTCCCCCCCCCCCAAGCTAATATCACTGTATTAACTGGCTGAGTGGTCATGGGGTGCCCTAGTTAGTGGCCAGGCAAGCTGGTGGCAGGAGTGGAGCTTCATCACAGTGCAGTACAGCCAAGTAAAAATGGCTGTCACTCTAACTCGTTATCTTTTGAATATATTTCATTTACCAGTTCTTGAGTGCGCTGCTGAGTAAGCCACTGCCATTAGGACAGAATCTCCAGAGTAAAATCCAACAGAAGCCGGTCCATTAGTTATCAATTAGAAGTGAATAATTCCCCACCTGGTTCAGCACAGCTAGGTGCACTACATGGTTCGCACTCAAAGCACTACGTTCACTTGATATTACCTGGCATCACTGGTTAATAGGAACCAGCAATGCCTATCGGCTTCTAACCAGTGGTTGTGTACGTCATGTTAGCCTTGATATAGCACTGTCATATTTCAATGTGAACACTGGCTGCTCAACTGACCTTAAAGTGAAACCTAAAAAGCATTCACTTTGGGTTTCAAGGCACGCCCCTTTCTTCCCAGAGAAAAATGTTTTATTACAGGAAAAAGGGAACTCAAAAAGTTTCAACATACATATTACTTTTTTTTCAGCTTTTATAGGTTTAAAAAATACAATTAAGCAAGCAATAGTATAACAATTTGCTATTTTTGAAACACTGTTTTCTTAATTTTAAAACATTCATATTTCTCTGCACAATTTCAAATTTGGAGGTTTAAACAATAGTTCTTAATAACTATAAGTGTAAAGAAGAATCTTAATATACATTACATGCAGAATGTTTCCACATTTGATAAGTGGTGATAATATGAAACACAGAAAAGATAGTGTCAGCACCACTGTATAATAATTAATTGGTTTGGAAACTGTCGATTTTGATTTGATACAAAGGTTATCTGAAAATACACGCAAACTCAACCCTAAAAAAAAAAAAAAAAAAAAAAAAAAAAACTTTAAATGGTTTTCAGTTCAGTTAAAATTTTATTCTTACACTTGCTCCTTGAAATCAGAGTAACATCTGATGGCACAAACTTAAAACATGCATTCGGGGGAGACAGGATGTTTTGCTCATAACATCGATCCCAAATTGCTAGTACAGTAACATGTTTTCAGTGCTGTGGCTTCTTTCTTTCCAATTTTTTTTTCTAACAGAGACATCTAAAAGTGTCCTCAGCCTGCCACCTGCCCTTCCTGAATGTGACTCCCAGGCCCCAGAGGGAAGACACACAAACTGCTGTTATTTGTTTAATAATATACTACAATAATGTGCATGAGACATGTACTGTACGTGTATATGGAAAATCCTTTGAAAAAATAAATTTGAATAAAAGACCTTACACTGTACACACATCACTGTATAAAAACTACAGTAAAGCTGACATCTGACGTGTGTATTTTTGACAAGGGGATAATTAAAAAGTTAAAACATGCTTAAATGTTTAAACAATAAACTCAACCTACTCGGTTTGAAAAAGGGGAGCTCCCGAACGGAGTCGAGGCTTCAAATGGGAAATTTCGTAAAATATTTTTTTTTATTTAATTTACAAAGCTGTGGTCTACAGAAATAGTACCTGAATTATTATAGAAATATCTGCTTTCACTTTCAAATGTGCACAGAGTTGTGGGTACAATCTTTGAATGGCTTTAATTTCAATGACATGTTAAACAGGTACAGGACTGCTTTCGCCCGATCCTGTTCAGAAGACTATCTGTTGTAATGAGCCCGTGGGCAGTGTCTTGTCATTCCCATTAACCCCTCGGGCTGCACACATGATTCCCATAGGGGACTTCCCAAATACCCCAGGGATCCTCCCACCCTGGCTTGTGGTCACTCTACAGTACCTAAATGGAAGAGGACTAAAAGACTCGTAATGAAAACCTCTTAGTGTCGTAGGATAATGCTTCGATTACTGTCTTTTTCAGGAGTCTCCAGTAAACTGCTTCAGCTAGAAATAGTGTATTATAGTGAGACCGCAGGTAACGCACTCTGCACTGCAACTAGAGTTTGAATACTATTATAACGATCCCCAATCAGTGCAGAAATAAGGTCTGTTTATCCTGCAGTTTATCTGAAATTCAGAAGTAATTTGAGTTAATAATAACACTAATACTAATAATAATAATTATAATAATAATAATAATAATTTCAATGTTTTAAAAAAAAAAAGTTTAAAAATATGTATTTTTTTCAGCAACGCTATCATCTCTGAATTAACCACAAAGGTGTTTACTCCTTACCTCTTTCTCAGAAATATTATGCAAGTGTGAAAATACTGTGTGCTGAGAAGCATCTCCCATATCTACTGAAATCAGGTTGATTATTTTAAACGAATGCAGCATCACCCTCCTGGCAGCCGATCGGACATTAAAACAGAATTGATTAAGATCAGCCTTACACGTTGTTGAACCGCGCCTATTTTTATAGCCATCATTGATGAAAGGAATGCAGTTATACTTAAAGCCAGGGTGACATTTTAAAATTAAATTAGCAAATCAATAACTTAAACACAGTCTCAACAAGATATCCTTATCACAGCTTGACAAATATTGAGGCTTGTGTCTTTCCCATTTTAAATTTCTTGAACATTAATATTCTTTTTTTTTTTTTTTTTTAAGTGAATACTCTGTTGAAGTGCAAATCTGATGAATTACTGTAGCAGATTGCTCTTATTAATTATTTAAGAATATTTTATAAATATTCAGGTCTGTCATGCATCTAATAATGAACGCTATGGAGAAGGTTACTTCCCGTGTGCATCCTAATGTGTCAGAATTTTCACTTTTAATCACAGTTGCGCCAAGGCACCGATTGAAATCCAAAAATATAACCCGTTTGGATCCCACATAGTATTTTACTGCAGAGCTATAGTTTGTACCTGTAGTTTAATAGCAGGCAAGAAGCAGATTTAAAACTACACCTATTATCATTATGTCAAAAATACATCAACATAACATTACCTTCTAGACACACCTAGTCCCAGTGTAAATCAAACCATATGGCGCTTTGCATATTCAGATCAACAATGCTTAAACAGTTCTTCAAATGAACACAAAAGCACTGAAAACATTTCTCCGTTGACACATTGCAGCAGTAAAAGCTGCTGTCCACACTATTAGATGCAGTGTTATTTTATTTTTCCATTGCAAAAGGCAGAATTTACTGTACTTCTGGGGATAGATACATAGTACACGGTGTTAGTGTTCCCAGAACATGAAAGATCACGGGCATCCTGACATCACAGTCGCCTTTTCTCTGCTAGTTTGTTTGTGTCACCCGCTCATTAACTCTATGTTATTCCTATAAGAGCCTGTTTCATCATCCTCTGTTTTCTTTGCATAGCCAGTAATTACCCTACCTACTACATCTGTTTAATATGCCTCACTTCTGTACAGTGCCAATAGCTTCCCGGGCTCTGTGACACTGTTGACAAACAGCCAGCTGACATGGCAGCCACTGACTGGTACGGCACTGAAAAATACCCAAACAGCTTGATACCCCACTGAAATACAATGCAGGTACTGTAGAGTTCTGCTGTACTGAGGGAATCCAGCATGGACAGTTCAATTAAAAACTAATTGGATCGTGTTGGCAATTGTATAGCCATTTTCCAGGCAAATCCTTTTGTATAATTGTTACCACAAACTAAAAGAGCTATGAATAAAATACTGTGTACAACCTGCATGACTGAACTGGTTCAGCAGCTTTCCTAAATCTCTGTAAGGCATACAGTATTTCTCTGTTTCCATAACACACAATGTTATTAACAGGTGTTATCTAGTTTGGACCAAAAAAAATGTTTTTCCAAAAATTGATATAGTCTAACTTTGTAGGTTTTTTTTTTTCGCTTTCTTACTACTCAGCACCTTTAAATTCTAATAAATGATGAAGTTTCGACTTTAAACATGGGTGTCTTTCTGGTGGCTGACTCTCTGTATCAGTGCATTTTCTGAAATGTCTTTCAGCGGATAGGGTTCATTTACTACCCATGACTGAGATCCAGATTGAAAATGAGAAAAGACTTGATGTAAAGATCAAAAAGGAAAGGCTCCAAAATGCCACTTGTACTACCGACACATGCCGACAGTGATGCTAATATCTCGAAGCATCCTTTTTTTTAACATTTCGCTTTCAAAACCAGCTAGAAATGTAACAGGATTGTCACCTAATAGAATTGCAAACACTAAGCAATTCGTAAAGGTTTTTGAATAATTCAAACTAATGCTAAGTAGTACAGCACACCTCAATGCAAAGTGCCACATCACCATGGCATGCAATATATTTACAAATAATATTTTGCGCCTCATTTATCAACTACATCGTAAACTACATTAAATCCGACGAAAAGACCACATTTCCAAAGAAAGAGAAAATAAAGTGAGGGCTGATGTATAGGCTGACAATCGTAGCTCATTCTGGGAAGTTTATCAAACATATTTACAGGTTAAGCCTCCCAGTTGACTGTGGTAATTTGCATAGCTACTGCCTGAAGCAGGCCTGAAGGGTCTTGCTAAACTACAGCTTGGTTCAGTGATGAGCTTTCCAGACTCTGCAAGCTTCCTGCAGACCGTTTTCATTCTGCAGGTCATGCTTTCAAAGTAAAAACGCACCAGATACAAATGTAATGTATCAGCTAGGAAGTTACTATTTTCCAATGGCAGCAGGCTTGGCAGTGTACAGTGTGTGGGATATGCCTGCATATTACAGGAGGGCACGCCGAGAGCCAGAAATCTACCCTGGCTTGAGTAATAGAATCCCACTACAGTACATTTCACAGCTGTGAATTTGAGGAAAACCATGCTTTATTAGGATGGGGTGCTGATGCATGGGGCTTTTCTTTGCGGAGGAGATTTTAAAAGGTGCTCTGTTTGCTTTTGAGGAATATTAACAGGATGTCTATTCCGGTGTCAAAGTAGATCTTGTGTTCCTCCCGAATTCTACCTTAGAATTTTAATTTAACTGGTAGTGGGACAAGACTTCTGTAATATATATTGTTTTTGTAATATAGTCCCCTAATTCCCATGTAGTAGTATAATAATAATAATAATAATAATAATAATAATAATAATAATAATAATCTGAAGAAAAAGATCCATTCTAGGCTTGAGTTGAAGTCATTTTACCCCTTAAAAGACAGAGAAAAGCCTCCTACTTTATCTGGGATTTTAGGAGCCATTAGAGTTAGAAGATGAATTATGACTTTTCCAATGAGAGAGAAAACTGTCATTTACTATACGGCTGCATGGATTTATAGGAGAGCTGAACCACTGCTAAATCCCAAGTAAGAAATAAAGTTGTCCTTTGTGGACCTCCCAAACATTTCACTCTGAAAAGGTTGTTAAGAGGAACTGAGCACATATTTCTTGTTAAAGATGCAATTTCCCTTGTTTCAAAGCCCTGTGGAACAGGGGCTCTTCTACTGGTTCTTAATGTTGTGGATTTTCTAGAGAATCATGTCATATTGTTCACAAAAACACTTCAATGGCATTTTCTCTAGAAAAAAACAAACGTTAAACTAGTTTTTTTACCCAAGAACATGCATACTTCCAGTATTTTTTTTTTAATGCAACTTTAAAAACTTGATTGTGACATTTTACGAAACTGAAAAAAAAAAATGTAAGTCAACATATGTTTTGACAAAACTTCCTTCTTCAGTCAACCGTGAATACTGAAAAGGGAATATGCTTAAAAGCTAGTTGCATTCTTTTTTTTTTTTTTAAA
This sequence comes from Acipenser ruthenus, assembly GCF_902713425.1. Lineage (NCBI taxonomy): Eukaryota > Metazoa > Chordata > Actinopteri > Acipenseriformes > Acipenseridae > Acipenser > Acipenser ruthenus. Next base: position 3,076,403 of record NC_081215.1, read on the forward strand.
GAATTCAAGGTTTCTTTATTACAACACTGCTTATATACAGAAGGGAAAAAAAACCCTGTCCACAAATAAGGATATCAATTCTTAATGTGTGTGTTCTGCTTGTACTGTACTTCCTTACAATTCAAAACGATACGTAACATAATAATTATAATAATGTGCCACTATCGGCATTGTGAAATTAAACACATGGAATGACACGACTCCAGACAGGCCACAAGTTGTGTTCCTTTCCCTGCTGCAATCAGAATTATTAGCTTTAAAAAAGCTCTATTTTTTACATCAGCTTAAAAGGCCTATATCTTTTTTTTTTCCCTAGAAGTCTATGCAGCCTCACTTACCCTAAGTATCTCTATAAATCAGCCGTTACTGTTAACATGTACTCCACAATTCAGTCATCAATCTCGCACTGGGTCAGAGTGAAAAAAAAATGGTTTGTTAAAAAAAAAAAAACACAGACACAGACTGATGCATTAAAGCAGCCAGCAATCCCTTCAGGAAACGATGCCAAATCACCAAGGCAACAGAAGCCAAACTCAATTCTGACTTCACCTTTCAGGCAAGGCCTGCTCTATTTGCCGTAAAAACAAACAACATGAACTGAAAACAAAAACTTTCTACTCAATAACTCGGGGGGGCGGACCTGCGAGCAGTTAATATGACCCATGCTGTGGCAAGACAGAGTGTTTGAAGTGCGTGTGTGTGTTTGTGCTCAGCTCGGATTTAGCAATTTTGAGAACAGAGAAGCCTCATTAAAAGGAACTTAGATAACGTTTACAAACTCTCTTGTAATAAAAACTCAAGTCAAGTACACACTATTGTCAGTGCATATTTATACAAACACAGAGGGAAATCCTCACATTTACAGAGCCAGCTGCCAGAACACATTTAAATAAAAAATGCAGATACAAAATGCTGGCTACTGCAACCCAAAACTGCCTGTACTCAGTTTCCAAGTAAATTCTGAATTACATCCTTAATTTGAATATAAATAGCATGGTCCTGCTATGACTTTGCTTCCTAAATACAATGTGAACACCACTGTACTGAGTTTTTAATCACTTTCATTTCTGTTTTAATCTTTATCATCATTGTCATCAAATTGCTATTGCCAACATTATATACTGTTTAGTTAAGGAGACTTTGTTCCACTAATAAAAAAAAAGTGTTTTCTTTGGGTGAAGGTACAGGAAAATCTCCTAATACAGTACTGATCTCTTGCCTAGTCTTGATACAGTCTTTAAAGACGTGTTCACTCTAGGTGCTCCAAAGCAGAACTACATTTAAAGGTTCCTGATCTCTAAACTTCAAAATAAATCTCGTTAAGGTTTTCATTTTTGTTACTAAAAGTGCACTTGTTTAAACTCTGACAGACTGCGCCGCGCTGTGATGTCACACCCCCTTACACCCCCTTCTACTTCCCAACGAGAAGAGCCAGTAAGTAAGTAACGAGTTAATCATGTAATGAACTCAATTCCCAGCTGAGTCCCGCTCGTGAAGCCCCCTTACCTTGTACGAGACAATCCAGACTGCTCTGCCTCACTTCTCTCTGCATTTCTGGTGGAATTCTCTCAACGAAACAAGGCATTTTCCCTTCTCTGTGTGGCTGTTCTCGCCTGCACTCTGCTTAATACTCTTTCTCAGCACAGATGCCAGGGCTGTACATGTTTGCCCGCTTTACCAGTAGGGGTCCTTCACCTCCTGCTTTCAATAGCTGGTGTGGAAAAAACAGGCAGGGGAAAGGGCCACTTAACCCAGTTCTTACATTGACACACACAACCTGTGTTACAGGAGTGTCACAATGCCTTCACACGCCTGCTGCTGTTGTGTGAGAATACTAATAACCAGTCACCAAAGGGACAGTGGCTGTTTAAGACAGGTGGCTGCTTAGTCAAGGTGCCTCTGTCATTCACTGCTATCGAAAATATTTCAGTACTGGGATTTACTGACCATTAACAACAGGTGACTGTAACGACATACTGCAGATGAATTTGATTTTTTTGCTGGTGTGCTGATGCTATTTCTGTTTTGCAGTTACTGTATAAATTGAATACAAAAGGGTGTGCCGCTGAAAAAAAAATATTACAACACGCAAAAATGGCCCAGCCGTTCACACAAAAGTGCAATTTTTAAAAGCTTTCTGTTATTTTTCAATGGGGAATTTCAAGTTTCATTACCACTTTTCTGGGCTCAGTTTCACAGGCCGGTGCTACAATACTAACTCCTGGACACAGTCCTATCTACATCTAGTGTAGCTCTGCATACTCTGGCTCGCTCATAACTTTCAATCAGCTGTGTGTCCGATCTTCAGCTACAGCAGCACAGCACCAGGCAGTCACACAAGCAGGTACCCGGCATCACTACAGTGCTGTGAAACCCATCCCTCCTAAACTCTTCAGCGGACAAGAAGGCTAAGAGAGATGCAATAATTAATCAAGTCACTGAATTGAAGGACACTCCTGGATTGCTTCTTGCTATTCAATAATAAAGTTTTTTTTTCAGTGCATACTCTATATTACACTACTGAAGTAAAATCATATTTTCATTGTATTCTGTGAAGAGTCTACTTGCTCTTGAATATTATTATTATTATTATTATTATTTATTTCTTAGCTGACGCCCTTATCCAGGGCGACTTACAATTGTTACAAGATATCACATTATTTTTACATACAATTACCCATTTATACAGTTGAGTTTTTTTACTGGAGCAATCTAGGTAAAGTACCTTGCTCAAGGGTACAGCAGCAGTGTCCCCACCAGGTATTGAACCCATGACCCTCTGGTCAAGAGTCCAGAGCACTAACCACTACTCCACACTGCTGCCCCGGGAATAATAAAGTGTTCTCAATGCATTGGTTATTGTCCAGTATGTTTAGGACTTTGCTTGCTGTAAAGGTTAGTTTGTTTTAAGTCAAGAATCCAAAAATGGTTGCTGCTGGCTGGTCTGTGTTTAACAATGATGCTCTTGGACAGCATTATGTATCAGATCCTAGGGGGAGACACTACTAATGCACGTTATTAGCGCACTGTTTTACAGGACCCAGTCAAGCTATGAAACTGGTAACCCTGCAGGGTGACTTCTGGCTACTAAATGTGAAAATGTTTTTCAGAGCTCAATCTAATGCTATCAGGGTGAAACACTACAAATTGTGTTTTAAAGGTTTTAACTAAACCTGAGAGTTGGGAACAGCCCACAACACTCCTGGTTCTTAAATGCTCAGGAAAGCCAGTAAAATTACAAGAAATTACAAAAAGCAATCCTTGCTCACTACTGCATTACAAATAATACACCTAACAAAAGTGTGCAAGGCAATATTAAGCTACCTCGATCCTACAAATCGTATTTTAAGGTTAGACTTGCATCATCCAGTATTCTTAAATTTCAAGCATATTTTTGATAACAAAATGCAGAATTTTGCATTCTATCTGCTATATAAATCTGAATCCCCCAAAAAGACTTGACATACATTGATTATATATGCAGAGTTATTAAAGGGAAACAAAAACTCAATGGCTCCTATTCGCTATACCTTTCAATGTGAGCAGGAAAAAGGGGACACTGCTTCCCCCTTTACAGCGTCCTTTATCCAAAGCACTAGAACTTGTATATCTTTTCCTAATGCTCGTCAAATAATTGATCTGTAAATGCAACCTAACCTTCAACCCTACCTAACTGCCCCCTCCTCTGCCTGTCTCGCTCCCTAGCCCCCCCCCCCCCCCCCCGCATTCCAGCTGCCCCTTAGCCGCACACACACACAACCCTCCCATAGCCATCTCCATTCCCTGAGCCACTATAAAAACACAAATATGCTATAACTCAGGCTGCTGAGCCATGGAGCTCCACCATGCCCTGCACCAGGGGGCCCCTCAGGAAGGTCACCAACAAATGGTTTTTCCGATTCACTGCCCCTGAAATAATTTTGTGTATTAAAACCTGAATCTGCACTTTCTGTCCTGAAAGCTTTTCTAATTATTCCAGCGTCCTTGGGACAGACACAGATCCTTCACAGCAGCAACAGCAACAACCAACCAACCATCACAACCCCCCTCCCCTCCGCCCCCCCCCCCCTCCTCTCTCATCACCCCCCCAATCTGTTTTCAAAGCGTGTCTGTCCTTTATTAAATTGTTTTCTTTTCCACATTATCAGTTGCCATGGAGACCTCATCTCTCGGATTATTTGAATTTCATTATATCTATTGATTTGGGAGCATTTCATCTTTTTTATTGTTTTTCTGTCAATTTTCGAAACGAATAACCATCTAATTTGCGTCAGCGTTGATTACGTTCGTCCCTCAATAGAGGTCGGCAGCTGCGCCGGGGAAACAAATCAATGCAAAAACATCATAAAACTCGAAAGTACAATCAACCAGGATATGGGTGACATTCCATGGTTGCAGAGACGAAGTCATCAACATAGATATACTTTTGTGTGTGTGTGTGTGGGAGTGCACTGTGGTAAATCGCTACCTACTCCCCAAAATAAATTTAAAAAAAAACTGCTTACTTTAGATTTAAATAATTTATGCAATTTTAGCATTTCTGTATAAATTTTTTAATAAGCCGCCTGGAGCAAAGTGGCCATTAACAAAACACACAGCTGTCCAATGGGCTTGGCTCGGCAGATCAATTGCATTTTTTTTTTATGACATGATAAAATGCTTTTAAAGCAATTTACACAAATATGGAAAAAAAAAAATGCTTTACAGGCTTCATTTATTCATAAGGCTGGGCAGGGTAAAAAAAAAATAATAATAATACAAAAAAAGTCTTGCACAAGCCAGAAAGGCAAGATGGACCCAGACTTAACTGAAATGGACTAGCTGTCCTTCCTACAAGGACATAAAGTTTCATTACCAATGCACACCGTCAAAGGCAATTTAGGAAACACAGTGTGTAAAAGAATACATCAGCATATTGGAACTGTTCAAGTACTAGCAGACACTGGCAAAAAGGTTTTTTTTATTATTATTTTTACATGAAAAAAAACTTTTCGTTCCTCTACGGATGTCCCCTTCGACCCACATCAAGGTGAAGAGAAACGGGACGAAAACAAGCAGATCTTGACTGGGATCGCAGCTGGCAGCTGGCACGGCTACAAGCCACAGGCAACCTGCATTTGCTTGCCTTGCTTAAACAAAGTCACCACCTCACATGCCCAGCTCATATACAGCTCATTAGCAGATGCATGACTGTATTAAGCTCTCCCCTGCCGTTCAGTAGATGACCCACCCCCACCTCCCTTCAAGACTAAAATGCAATATCTACGTATAAGGACCTTCGTTTTTCCTGATAGTCTCATCCCCCTGAAGCTGGGGCTAGCTATGGGTCCCACCAGTTACAACACATGTGCTTGGTCAACAGTAGCCTTGAAATGTTTTAAAATCCCTATTCTTTGCAGGACAATTTCCACGGCTCAGTTCAACACAGGAGTGCTCTTTAGTGTATTTGGAGATGGAAAACTGAACTACCCTTAAGTTCCCAAATTATGATAGAGCTGGGCCATAGAGTTTTGCCATGAGAACAGAAATGCACCTAATTTGAACTTTTAAGAACGTGCTTCACCTTGCCAGCCAAGGATCCTGCACTAACTGTAGTTGTTAAAGATCAGCAGAAGGGAATTCTTTCCCCACCCACTGGCCATCATCTCCGCAGGCTCAGTTGGCATCTCACCTTGACGGGCTGAACTGGTACTCAAATAAACAACCTTCCAATTACAGACAGCCAACACCCAATCGGACTCCTGTGTTACAACACAGTGCCAGTTATGAAATCCCTTAAACGCTGGGTGTTTGTGGATGCCTCCCACTTAGGTCTTAAGGTCAGAGCGAGATTACCCAAACCTCCATTTTATATTATCAACACACCTTTAACATCTGATTAGCCTGTTGCCACTAAGCAGTGGAGGATGGCACTTTTAGTTTTTATATTTTTGCATTAATATAAATCATACAGTGGAGCTCAGCATTTTCATACAGTAAGAAATTCAAAACACCTTTTGCAACCCAATTGTAACCCCCCCTCTCCAATATTTATAGGGGTGGCGCAACACCTTCCTGTTTTAAGTCTGCTTGGGGAGACCAAATGAAGCACTACCTGAACTAATATTTGTATGGCCATTTTTAGCAACACTCCTCTAAAATGAGCTAATCTATAATCTTATTGTTTTTATTTGAGTGCAGGTGTGTCTGTCAGGAAATCTTGTTGCCAGGCTACTATTAAAACTAGGCAACCTAGCTCTCTAAAAGTCACATCATGTTATTGTTGAGCACCCCACCCCCTTGAAAAACCTTCCTGTTTTAAACTATACGTTCACAACAACACTTAAAGCTACTGCCAAGCCACATGGCAAGGATGGTGAAGCAGCTTTCAATGCATTTTCAATATACGACAGGTAATAACAACAACTTCTCATCCTGCTGATGAAGCTGTATTTCAGATGACACTATGCTATTATAGGCTTGTACAGAATACAGAATGTTAATGCATTGATAGGATTTCAGATTCTCCCCCCCCTCCCCCCGCTGTTATCAGCGCAATAAAAATAACAAGTTTGTGTCCCAAACTAAACATTCCCACACAGAATAATGGGTTATGTTACACTAGATCCCTTATCAGCGCTGTGTTTACACAGAAATGATCATTAACGGGCCCCTCCTGCTCAAGCGACTTTATAATCAAGTTTAAACAGTAATTAAAAACACAACAAAACTCAAGGGACGTTTAGGGTTGGTGTGGCTGTGCCACTTCTAGAGGGTTTGCTCTTGGCGTTTCTGTGGGGGGGGCGGCCCTGCTTGATATGAACAACAGGGTGACTTTCCCTAACTCCACTGGTCCCTTCGGCGTCACTAATCACTTGATGAACCAGCTCACTTCTGGTGCTCCCTCTCATAGTTCTATTACTCAAGGTCCTATCGGTCTCAATTTCACAGGATTTAACCTTAGAGCAGTGGCCCTATCAACACTCTTTTTCTAAGCAAAAGGATTGCATCCAGTGCAACAGTCCATATGTTTTGTTGCGATCAGCACCTTACCCAGCCAGCCCCAGTATTAGCTGGCTATAAACCATCAGTTCTCTAGTTAAAGGCCTTAAAAAGTGCAATTAGCTTGGACTGAAGTTAATTATTAAAATGTATTAACCCTGGTTCTCTCTCTCTCTCTCTCTCTCTCTCCTCCTCTCTCTCTCTCTCTCTCTCTCTCTCTCTCTCTCTCTCTCTCTCTCTCTCTCTCTCTCTCTCTCTCTCTCTCTCTCTCTCTCTCTCTCTCTCTCTCTCTCTCTCTCTCTCTCTCTCTCTCTCTCTCTCTCTCTCTCTCGTGGTTGACCACTGATGGAAACAGCATTTAATAAGTAGCTTGTTCTGAAATGAAATATCTCCAAAACTATCAACAAGGAATCAAATCAAGCCTTGGTCTGGACCTCCCCTCTACCTTTTTGTGTCACTTTGGGTTGCTGCGTCAGGCCCAGACGGGGAAGCCTTGATGGTTGACTGTCCCTAGGAGGGGTACTACCAGCCATCACTCTACTGGTATCCCTGGTTAAAGTAGCCCCTAACAGATTAGCAGCCAGTCTAAATGAACACGCCCTGGTAAAGACAATCAATGTCTTTCTTCAATTTTTTTTGAGGAGAAAGCAAATAAAACATGGTTTATGAAGGAGTGTACAACAATGAAATAAAAACAGAAAAAAAAAAAAATCTGCAGAGTATGGGGTCTAACTAATCTTTTACTGTTCATTTTAAGTATCAGTACACGTTGTTTAGATGAACTATACCAGGTGCTGGACTTATACAGGGATATTTTTTTTGCTCATATTGAGTAAGAGTTTTGTTTTTTATTGAAGATGATGAAAAAGAAAATCCCCAGGTATCTAAACTGTACCTACTAGCACTGTACTTTATAGTCCTGAAGCGATCCACAGGTAAAAATTAATAAGGACCGACGGTGACTCGAGGCTGCTCAGAACGTTTAAGTTAACGGTTTTAATTTAATAAGACGTATTAAGTACATGTGTGCTGGGCTGGTGTGATAGCTGTCATTGAACACTGTGCGTGGCTGAATCAAAGGTCCCACAGATCTTAAGCTCACATCTGCAATCTCCTTTCTGTTTATGCAACCAAGGAAGGACATCCCTTCCTAGACAAACCCTCCATCCGTACACTTTGGGGTCTTGATGTTAAAAACCATGCAATACATTTTGAAAGTCGCTCCTCAGTAGGTATTGGTGACAAATATGTGCTTTAACACAGAATCTATACTGATTCAGAACAGAAATGATAAACGACAGAATAAATACATGTATTAGTTTATGCAAGAAACTTGACAGCTTGAATTACTGCATTACTTTTGGGACATTAAAATATACCAAGTACATTAAAATAACGATCGTTTATTTTAAGTACATTGTTAACCAATTCCATAGTAAGTCTGAGTTTACCAGAAGTCAGCCCACGCAGAAAAAAAATAAATAAAAAATTCAGGCTATTGCAAGTGTAGCTGGATAAAGTAAGAGGAGGGTTTATCGGCTCATTTGCACACCTACCCCAAACAGATTCACGGAAGGAGAATACTGCATTGGTTTCAAATTGACAAGTCCTGGAAGGGTGTACCTCAGCTGTTCTGCTCATTTAAAGAAATTGGCAGAAAGTGTCCAACCCCTGTGTTTAAATGCGTGTGCTTAAAGCTGCCATTAGAGGGGGCTAGGTGGTGCTGGGTTGTGTTGGGTTGCTGGAATGAATAAATCAGCTAACTCACCTGTTATTAGGAATCCTGTGCATTCAGGTTTCCTAAGGTCAAGCAAAGTCAAGCAAACAAAAGTTTCGGCTCGTGCCTCTTCTGAACTGATCCACTGAAGGTTTACAACTAAGCTATTACCTGGGGCCTAGAATCACTCCAGACATTGGTAAATAAACTTCTGTCTAGCTGCTTCTGGTATTACAAAAAGATTTCGTAACTTCAAACGTCTGAATCAAGCGTTAATCAAAATGATTATTTTGTAGCTGGGTTAAAGAAATTACAAAGCATGTCAGGGCTCGCAGCAGGATGTTATTTCCAGTGCCAGTGCTTGATACTGCTTTACTCTTTCTCATTCGGAATAACCCTCTCACCACAGAGTTGTGAAATATCTCCTGTAGAAAACTTCTTGAATACCATCTAAAGACAGCGTGCAGTGCCCTGCTTGCTTGCAATGCTGCCCAACGCCCTTGAAGGGCCATGACAATTACCGAGGTAGCTTAGTGACAAGCACTGGAGCCTTTCCCTTTACATTCAGGTCAGTTTGGGGGTAAGAAGTTTGGTGAGGCTCTGTATGAGATCTTACAGCAGTTACAGATATGACAGCTGGAGCCATCCGCTTCCATAGCCAACTTGTGCCCTTTTCCAGCATGTACATGGGTAAATGGCCCTCTCTCGTGCAGTCCTTGAACCTTACTGAGTTCACATGACCCTACGAGGCAAAGATCAGGTCAGACCCTATCTCGTTAACTTAAATTGCAAAAAAATTAAAATACACGGGTGCATATTAGAGCGAAAAGCAAAAAGAACAAATTACCCAGATCCAACGGGATCCAATTTGCCCCTTATTCTTCAATAAGCACCACTTGCTAAATGAGCAGCTTGTACACGAGGTGGGGATTCGGAGGAGGCATAGCTAGACACACAACACAAGCTGCAACTTAAGGTCCCTCCACTTTTGAAGTTGAGGCCGCATTGCTTTTGGTTGGCAGCCAACAGAATGCCATCAGGACAGTTGTTTTTTTTGATCGCTTCCAGATTCAAACCTGGTGCCCAAAAAAGACAAAAATGCCAGTACAATGAGTCTGTGCAGTGTTTCTCATCGCCACTGGCAACAAAACACTGTAAAACAGCATACTAACACCATTACCAGGAAACCAATAACCTACCTTTGTGGAATTATTCATTTTACTAATGCATCTCTTACCATTGGTGGCGGGGAGTTTGCTATATATTCTGTGTTGCTAAACATGAAAATATAATGTGTGCCACGGAGGGCTGTAACAAGGTACAGTCCTATAGTTCCTCTTTTATTTTACTCTACACTCTTCTTGTATTGTTAATTATAATCGCTTGAAATGCAAATGCTGGTTGAACTGGAGCTTTAGACTTGTATGTTTTCTGCACGATTCATGACCTCATGGGCACCACATCCCCCTGGGGCCAGAATCCTAAATGCATCTGAAATCTAGTCCACAGTCCACCAAGCTGCAGCCTGTACCTTCCCTCAACGCTGGCCAGCAAGCCAGTCCTGTCGATTCCTAGCTAATCCAGTCACTTTATTGACAGTCAGCGTTACTGCTCCTATCTGTGCTAATTTGTTTTCGGTCCCGTTGCTGACCTTCCCATAGACGTTTTCTCAATACTCTGCTACCTTTAGCTCTATTACACTGCTCTTGACCCGTTGCCATTGCTTATTTCCAGTCCTCTAATTGTTGCCTAATCACATATCAACCTGTCACTTCAAGACCCCTTTTTTTCAATTGTGGAAATCTACATATTGTGCGAAACTAATTTCTATCAAAAGCTGTTCTGCATATGAAAAGTGGTTTTTTTTTTCTCTCCCTCACATGCACTTGTATAAAGTGCTTGCTACTAATATAATAGACTATTAGTGTGTTCTGGCAGACAGGTTTGTTAACCACGTAACACCGTGAGGGGATGCGTTTATAGAGGAGCTGTCTTAGGACCAGATATGGGAAGATTTGAAAGAAAGCTGCTGTCATGGTTTTACTCTGATATGTATGGTACTGTATGAAAAATAAGGATATTGTACTATAATAATAATAATAATAATAATAATAATAATAATAATAATAATAATAATAATAGTAGCAATATTAGCAATAGTAGTAGTAACAGTAATTGTAGTAGTAGTAGTAGTAGTAGTAGTAGTAGTAGTATCTTATTCCAGGTTTTATATAATAAAACTAAGTCTCAGTCTATAAAAGTGTCTCAGCAGCAGACCCTCATCCCTTCATGCCATTCCGCTGTACTGGCTCTACCTCTGGAGTGAGATGCGGCACTGTATGCATGGGTAACAACAGAGCTGGCTTGAATACATTTTAATTAAGCACCTCGTTAGGGGTCCAAGAAAAACGCAGCCAGCATGTTCAGGATGGGTAGAATTCCAGGCTTCTTAGCAAGAGGGATGGGCTGACAAAATGAATCAGTTTCACGAGTCACCGCCCTACAGACTAGTCAAACTCTGACAGCAGGTTCAACAGGGGCTGCAGGTTAGCATTTAAATTGAGGGGGTCTTAGAACTTATTGTCAATGCTGAAGCAATAGGTATATTGAGTAATGGGATTAGGTAAATAAACAGAACTGTCAGCTATTTTATATGACTGTGTTTAATAATATTCAAGTACATGTATCCAGTAGCAAATACACCCAGACCACTTTACTGATTCATGTGATCAAATTCCTGTTTTTTTTGAGTAGGGTTAAGTTTCGTAACAGTCACATACTGTATAGTACTGTACAGCTGCTAATAGCTAACAGCTAGGGTCACAAGTCATAAGCCCAGTACTACTGTATATGGAAGTTAAAGAACACAAGTGAGCATGCCTGTGCTGTTCATATCTAAATTAAGAAGCTGTTGTTTAAAGTGTTATCTTTCACTAGTAGTCATTTTGTAAACCCTTGAGATCGAACATGTATTTCCACAGGTACACTGTTGTTAACTGTAGCTAAGTGGTGTCCATTACATTCGTTATATCTTATTTAGCTGCTGGGGCTGTAGTGAGGGAAGTGCATTTCATTCTTGTGCAGTGCAGGGTGTCGGGAACGTGAGTGGGGTGTGCGGATAGAGGGGTGCAAGGAACCCTTCTTAACCCCACTGATTTTGCTCTGCGGGGAAGCGACTCCTCTCAGAACTGTCAGAAGCATTTTCCAGAACGCCAAGGAGAAGAGGAAAAAATCTGCCACGCACACACACGAGGCTGTCAGGTAAATTAGATCTGAAAGCTGACAATTTCTGACCATATTTCCTTGATTATTTCGAACAAATGCACACCAGCCGCTCTAAGGAGATTAAAGTGACATAAACGTCCCGGGTGGGGGGAGGGAGGGCAGCGAATTCAGGTCACCCCCATTCGCCCCCCCTGTCTGACAGCCGCTATATCGCTAGCCAATCCAATAAAAATCCCCCCTACCCTCCTTTTGCTTTAATTAATTTTACAGCTAGCTTGCTTAATTACTTTCAATCAAAATCCTCTTGCCATCACAAAATTAGAAATGGTTCAACTCCATTAGTCCAAATTCTTCATTTACATACACAAAGACTGTCAGCTCTTGCTAAGCAAACGGCTCTCGCTTGATGAGATTGCTTGTTTTTTTTTTTTTTCTGGTGTTAATTTTTTTTTTTTTAAAGGAGAAAAGTACATTTGATCCTTCATACACATAAAAACAAAACAGGATTTGATTGCTCTAACTGCATCGCTATAACCTGCTCCAACCTGGCCAGCTTGCTGGTACTACACACCTTGAAATCAGCTGGTACAAATTCTCCTTTTAACACTGTTAATAGACCCAAATTTGAAAGCAGCTATATTCCATCTCTTTATTTAACTCTGTAATGCATTTTTGAAATGAGAAAAGCAATTGTATTTATATAACTAGACTTGGCTTCTTGTACAAAACACCTTTTTTTCTCCCCCTGTCCGGCAACACTGCATATGACAAATGGTGGCTTGTGAGGCTGGATTTAAAAACGATTAATATAGAGGGGTGGCTAGGCATTGTATCAGATATGACACAGAATGAGCATGGCAGGGTTGCATTTTAACCCCTCCGAAATGTTTCTATCTATGATTTGTTGCTGCGACCTGGCCTATGCAATTGTTATCACCAGTCTGTGTACCCTATTTAAATGAAAACCAGTCATATTCAGTTGAGCTTAGGTAATCTTGTCACATCTCACAAGTGCAGCAGAACTGAGCTTTTTAAAGTGCCCCAGCACACTCCTCTCAGGGAGAAGTCTGCAATGTCAAGCTAGCTGTGCTTTTTATAGGAGGGAACCAGCAAGCAGTACAACGGCTGCTTAATAGGATCATTGGTTAACCGAATCAGCCACATACTGTAATTAAAATGGGATTGCCTTTGCTATTCACCCAGTACAAAACGCATTTAAAAATCAGAAATCGGTGATCAAATACGGATTTTCATTCTGTTTTCAGGTCAAATATATCCGATATTAATTTGCCAGTGCGTTCTTATCCAGTTGCTTAATTTATTCAATTTATTAACAAAGTCCATTCTGAGTTGTGTAAAGTACAAACCTAAAACTAGAACCAGCTCAAAATAAAAGTAGAGTTATAACATGCTGAACTCTTCTTTTATCTTAATTCTTTATATATAAAAAAAAAAGTGGACATACTGTACACAACATTGCGATGGCAGACAGAAGCATGTTTGTAGAATGTAACTATTTCATCACAAATAATTGAACTAGTAACATTTTGCTGACCTCAATTATGCCCCCCAAAAAATGTTCACACTCTACTAATTACAAACTCAAACACTGCGCTACCCCTCCCCACTCCCCCAACGTATAAGCGCTCCCTTTAAATTTCCCAGACACTCATTGTTTAGCTCTTTTGGACGGACTCTGGGAGAGTTTGAAATGATTTTAGCCATGATTTAATTGTGCTTGTTAAAGAGTGATGTCAGCACAATGGAGAGCGAGGCCCTAAATCCACTACATTCACCCAAAATACAGAGAGCAGATAATCACTCGTAACGTCTGCGAAAACAGTTATTATATTCGCCCATCGCCTGGCTGAAGCTGCTAAAACTAATCAGCGTTATTCCCTATTTTTCTCTGGGAAAAAAAACAAAAAAACGATCAGAACTGTTTTTCATTTAAAGAGACAGTGTTGCATTTCTCACGCATCAGGAGTTAGATTGAGACTTTATTACGACTAGTCTAGACACCAGGGTTTATTCAATGAAGTTACACAGAAATGTTTAATAATTATATGTTTTGTTGTTCCCCCCATTGTTCAAGGTAGACAACACAAAAACAATTTCAGAAAAAAAAGAAATGCATTTTACGTATATAACATATTATTGCAGTGATGAAGTTTTAAAGAAATTGTTATGAGCTTTTCTCAGTCTAGCCTTTTTAATTCATGTTACACATATTATCTTTATGCTATCTTCACCCACAATAAGCATTTGGAAACAAAAAGGAACACAGAATTGGGACGGAAATGTGTATATACTAGTTTTGTAAAAGGCAGTAGATATCTTTTGCAAGGTTTAGGGTTTTGTGTATGTTTCATTATGATAAAAAAAAAAATGATAGGAGCTGTAGCATAACAAAAACGGAAACTGTACAAAAATGTACAAATTATGACTCACAACTGGATTAGGCCCACCTTTATAGAGAAGAATGATTTAATCTTACTCAGTTAACATTACCACATAAGATTATCTATGGGTCTACAAAACAGGATGGAGCATAGAATTTCAGTAACAATGATAACTACTGTAGCAGACCACTGTTTCTCAGAAGAGCAAAGGCAACCGATAAAAAAACTTTATCCAATCATCCATTTACACAGTACACCAAATAAATAAATCCTTGTGTGATCTTCTTAAAATATGCCAAGCGATTAATCTTAAATTACTAAACCTGTTTGCGTTGCAAAAATAATTTCGAAACAGCACAGATTGCAACATCACAATGTCTATATTTTATAAACTCATCTGATTCATTATTAATATATAACCATTAAGTATTATCCATAGGTGTGTCCCGATACCAAAAAAATAAAAGCTTTCCCACAGGCTAGGCTAACCAAAAATTCACAGCTAAATCAGTTGAAGACAGTCATATCTGCCAATATTAGATCTGCTATGCTTTTTTGGGGATAGGTTTAAATCGTGACTAGCTACTCCATTAAAACAACAGTTACATACAACACAACCAAGCTTCTGAGTGTAAGAAAAATATATTTGTACTGGTCCCTGGGCAACTGTATGTCCCACATACATTTTTCTATTATAGGCCTTTAAAGTAGTGCATTGATAAAAGCGAGTATTTCAGAGGAGCCTCTACCTATAGTTTTCTGTTTTTAAAAAGCACCTTTGTACAATTCTAAATGTAACAAAGTATTCTCACATGTTTATTTGTATCAAAGCGATGGTCAACTAGCAACATTTTGGGGGGGGGGGGATTCAAAAAGGAAGCATCATTTGCATCACTACACCATTTACCGGTACAGAACGAGTAAGAAACAACCTATTTTAAAACTTGAGCTGTTGTTGTTTTTTTTTTTTTTTTTCTAGTTTTGTAATTTAAACAGGTGTTTTGCAACCTCCAGATTATACTCGTGGCATAAAAAAAACACTGTAAAGATCTCCACTTAATCTTAAAGCGCCCGTTCTCTGCAGAGAAAGCAGGTAGTTTAATCCACTGATTCCTCGCATGTACATAAGAGTCCAGAACAGTGAAGAGCTTGGTATCAGGGATAGCGATGCTCCTAACCTGGGCCCCTGTGCTACTCAGAGGATCGGGGAGATACAGAGCCACGCAGGATATCAGAACGGATGCACTGGCACTTTAACCCTCCTAGTTATTAAAGCACTAATCTGCTAAACATGACCAGGTTAGCACCTTTGACACTATTAATAAAACAAGGCTCTGGAGTGCAAGTCAGTGCCTTTTTAATGTTCCAGTTCTCCTCCCCAGAAAAAGGATTTGGTTGTTTTGAACACATTAAATATTCTATAAAAGGCTAAACACATAAAATGTTTTTTTTTCTTTTTTGTATTCTGCTTTTGAGCTCTGTATTTCAAAAGGAGTGGCTTTAACTTCAAACTTATTATATACATTTTTATTTCAAAATGACTCATGACTCCCCCCCCCCCCCCCCCCGATTATCTTCTCCGGGCTCCCTGCACACACTCACATGCCAAGCGCAGACGGCAGGGCAGGCAGGCACGCTGGATCATTTCTGCCCTTGGCATTCCAAGGGTCACTGGGCTGGAAGGGCTGTACTCTCTTAGAATGGAGGAAAGCACTCGCCAGTTTACACTCCCTGGGGGGGCAAACGTCTCCGACTCCCAGACAGGTCAAAGTCTTTACCAGCCAGAGGAAATCCACCAGAGCAAGAAAGACAGGCACTTATTAAACCAGTGACAGTAAATTACAACGCCACAACGTTCCTTTAAACACACAATTGTCAAAACTTAATCTCACGTAGCAGATAGACAAAAAAAAAAAAAAAACTTTGCTAAAGACGCCGTCCTTGTTATCTCTCCAGCTGTCAGAAACTTCATAAAGCCAAGAAACAATGCAGTCTTCACTAATGCATGATCTTATGCAGCGTGACAAAACATTACTGAAAATAAACCAACAATGTGAAAATGCATGATGCAAAACAACAAGAGAGGAGAGGCCGGTGAGGATCCTAATGAATGTGATTTATCTGGGTTTGATTGCGTGTTAATCGAGGTTAGGTGTATTAAGCGAAATGTAATTGAAACAGACACAGACATCCTGACAGATAGACAAGATACAGATGGATAGTGAGAGAATGGGGAATGGGGAACGAATTAAGAAATGTTTTTCATGCAACAGGAAGACCGACACACAGATACGGAAATATACTACTGACAGATACCGAAAGACTTTTCAAAGGGCAAGAGGTTCAGTTCATATGATGGTGTGTGATATATATATAAATCCAGATACTGTATACAGTTAAAATTACAGTAATCTACAGGAAATTGATGGCCAATTATTGATTTTCTTCAAATGTAAGGACTTACAGTATTTGATGGATTTTTATAATACGGAAAATACCCGTTTAACTAAATTACTAAGGATTTCTGTTGAGTAGCACTTTAAAAGCCATCAACCCCTCACCTTGGCCCGAGCTGGATTCTGTCCCCTAGCTCCACAGCATTCAATTATACAGCTAAGGAATGTGCTGGCTGTTTCACTGCAGTTGCCACAAATGTCTATTTTTTTTTTTTCTTTTTTTGGAATTAGAGTTTTCCAAGAACACCCAAGCCAGCTGGTTGCACATTTCTCACCTAACACAACAACTGTTGCAGTCCATTTTGTTCTCTCTTATTAAGACTAGCAACTGTTGCGATTCCATTGCTCTAAATCCAAGGCATTTAGCCTGTGAGTGAGTCACTTTTAAAATGTTATTAACGAAGAAAAAAAAACAAAAAAAACAGGCAGGAGCTACACCTGTTAAGCTGAGCAACTGGACACTGAAATGCCATCCTAATTTTTAGCAAATTACATCAGACAGTGAATAGAGGGGCATAGGAAAGAGAGCTGGCTGTGCCTATTAAAGACTGCACCAAATGCTTAATGCGAAATGCCGTTGCTTCATAGCTTTGTTCCCGGCGTTCCCTTCATTGAAAGTCCGGCACAGAAATGTCATTTGTTGTCATCTTTAATCACAGTATTGTCCATTAACAGCTTCCTTTAGTTTATGCATTCTTAACTATACCACATTCCCTTTGTGACACAGAAATATTCTCTATTTGCTGGCAACTTTACTATAACAGTAATAGCACTTTACTTATTATCAGATATTAATTAATACAATATTTTAAAGAACAAGCCTTATTACAGAAGTGTTCGAAACTATCCAGTAACACCACCTTATAGCTTATAGAAAAACACTGTCCTCTCTTCAATTTAAACTGAATCTCTAATATATTTGAGTTGCTAAAAAAATGAACAGATCATATTTAAATTGGTTGAATCAAAAATAAAAAAGATCATTTTAAAAAGTCACTAAATAGACATAGCCATAATTATACTTCGCCCAAGAAAATCCATCCAATATTGGCTGGATGAACTTGTTTAAGGTTTATATTTCAAACATTGATTGTTTAAAATCAATCCAACATGGTTTCCCTAATACTACCTCTAAGAATTCCAGCCCTTTCAGTGATAGACGTTGTACTATGTACAGTATTATTAGTATTATTTGTTTATTTAGCAGACGCCTTTATCCAAGGCGACTACAGAGACTAGGGTGTGTGAACTATGCATCAGCTGCAGAGTCACTTACAATAACGTCTCACCCGAAAGACGGAGCACAAGGAGGTTAAGTGACTTGCTCAGGGTCACACAATGAGTCAGTGAGTGAGCCGGGATTTGAACCGGGGATCTCCTGGTTACAAGCCCTTTTCTTTAACCACTGAACCACACAGCCTCATGTAAATAGGAATGAGTCAGTACCCAGTATTCACTGTGACACTTAGTTTGAGGATTAGAAACCCCTTTGCTTCAAATGCTGGGAGATTCTGTAAAAATCTATGTTATATGTATTATAATACTTTTTACATAGCGTTTTAAATCTGGGTATACAAAGGGATTGAAATGCAATGGCTGAAATTATTCAACAGACACGCAAATATTGGCCATCAAAAAAAATAACTCAAATGAACCCTGACAAGCTCTCATCACCAGGGTTAGACAGCATAGTTGTTTTGTCCACTAACTGATCTGATCCTTTTTGACTGTTACACTAATGGCATTAATAAGACAAAATTAGTATTTTGTACAGTAAAAGGATCTTCTGTCCCTACACAGAACACACGGCACACCAATATATTCCATACCCTAGGCACAGTATGTATTTTGCTGGCTCTGTATATATCTCAGCAAATGATTGCAACATTTTACACAGGCAGAAAACTGCGAGCCTTGAAATTCGACCCTTGCTATTTTTAATCGTTTGATTGGGATATTAACTCATCGAGTGGTGGATGAAATTTCCCAACCTCAGGATTTTTTTTATATGGAGTGCCAGACATTATCCCTGAATGTCAAATCTTAACAACTGACTTCTAAAAAATATCAATTATTGTTTTCCAGAGGGGGATTCCAATAGATGGTGCTTTTTGTTTTGTTTTGTTTTGTTTCGGTCTCATCAGATCCGCACAAACGCATTTTAAGGACTTATTTTAAACCTTTACTTTAGAAAAAACTTTTTTTTTTCTGCCTGTATGCCTCTTAACCTTGTTGTCTTTGTAGAATCGAGTCTTAATGAATTTTGATACTTTCATTTAACCTTGAGATTTTTTTTGGGTGTGTGTGTTTGCACTGGCTGTATTAAAACGCTCTAGGGTTTTATAACCGTTCAAGCTCTTTTCCAACCACCTTGTAACAGGTGGGACAGGACCCCCTCTCCACATACACTTTCTCAGACACATAAATACACACTTCTTTTATACAACAAAAACAAGTTCTTGGCTTGTATTACACTAGACAGAAGCTTAAATAGTGCTGAAGATGATGTATTTATTATTTATGTAAGTTTGCCTGTTGTAGCAGCTGGTTTCCAGGGAAATGCCAGGGTCTACGGTAAAACGAACAGGCTCAGCTTGTTTATTTAACTGTATACTGTTCATTTTTCTTCTAGGCTTCAGCTGTTGGTCGGTTATGACGACAGGTCAGGGCTTGTGTAGAGGACCCGAAACTCCCCAAGTTTCAAATCCCCAATCTCTAGCACATTAGACAAGGGCTTTTTATAAACACAAATAATGAAGACAAGGTAACAAAATAAACATCCAGTTTCACTGCTTTAAATGTAATCGGTTGCTAATTTTCCATATTATATATATATATTTTGTCAGTTGAAATCTGGAGAAAAGCCCACATACTTGGATTTTTCTTTTTTGAAAAAGCACACCCCAAGTGTATCATCACAACATTTCTAATAATTATAAATAAAACTGTGGGCGAATGTAATTAGAGATAATGTCAGCGAGTTATGTGACCCAAACCCTCCACCTAATATGCCGTATATCATGTTGAAACACATAAAAATACAGGCCCGCTTCCCTGCGAGGTGTTCAGTTACACTCCAGAGTGGATCAACTCAGCGACTTCAGCAAAACGGTGCATTTGTGCTAATATTGTTCACTTCAGCACAATCTAATAATATTTTTGAAACAGATAGGATTCATTTTTAACTGGTAATTCATAACAATGAAATGTCCTGTTTGCTTTCTTGAGGCTGAATTAAAGCTCTTTCACAAAATCTTTAAAGAAAAAAAAAATCCACTTAATTCACATTTTACAAGCCTGCACAGTATTCTTTGCTCTTGAAATATCCCCATTAAAACAGAGAGTTTCAGTTTCAGGGTCTAATTGAAAATGTAAATTTAAATGCCAAACGTATCCCTTTCTTCTGCGTAGAATACTGTAAAGGGGGCAGTGATTTCTAATCAAGGACAAATAATGTATGCCTTTATGTTTTGTATATCCCCTTATAAGGCTGATGCACTTGCTAGACAGTTTAATAAAGCTATACAGACACTGGGAATAGACAGACTCTTATTTTGATCAAAATCCTTTTACCAGTGAGTGCCTGTGTAGTTTCATTTCTGTCCATGAATACCAAGGTATCCAGGATTTTGGATTTAAAAGTCTGGTAATACGCTGTGATCACAACATGCCCTTTTATGATATAAAATACTGTAAATCAGGAAACAGAATAACCGCTTTATAATTATCTTATTTATGTTGCTAATTTTTTATTCAATGTAGACAGGTTTATTGTGTTTAAAAAAAAAAAAAAAGTCAAACCTGGAACAATGAAGTCATGGAATGGAAACTTTCTTTTTTTTTTTCTTTGTGTACTTTGTTATCATGGCACATACAAACCAACCTCCTGGATTATATTTACCCAAACTGTCTCACTTTCCTTGGTATTATTTTATGGGTTTGTTTTCCTAGAATGAAGCATTATAACTTTGCATTCTTCTCAAGGTCAGTGCCAGGCTTGGCGTGTGAATATTTACTTACAGTGCTTTTCAGGCCAGTTCTGCTGTATTTGCATCAAATATTTTTTGATAAGGGACGTAAAAGATCTATAAAACTAAACCATAAATGGGAGAGGTGGAACAACACGAAAAAGGACAAAAGATCAATAGATTATTTTTTATTTTTTTATATCTTTATTTTTCCACTGCTTTCCTGCTATTTCTCTTAAGGTGAGCGGGGAAAGTGGCAGTACCAGCAACAACAACAACAAAAAAAAAATGAAATCCTGGGCAACTGACTAATATCCTACCAGGGTTAGCTTGCCACTTTCATTTAAAATCATTGTGCTTAGATTAGTATTGATGGCAGCGATTAACTCTTACAATACAATTGGTTAACTGCCATCTCAATAACGTTGCTATCACAAAGACACACTCGCTTAGAATAGGGAGCACACTAGACATCAAATACAACTACCCTAAGCTTAACTATCCACTATCAACCAGTATATACAAAATATATGGCTTTAGACTGTTGCATATATTAGAGCAGTAAAATACACCACATTTAAACCCTTGACAGAGTTTAAAAGAAGCACAGAATTAAATAAGTGCTATAAATACTGTACATCATGTTAATAACAATGCCTCTGTAAGCTATAACTGCAGTGTTATATGATCCTTCTCCATCTGAACAACCATTTTGGTATTATATTAAAATCATTATATTTAGAAATCACTTATGATGTTAAGCCAGCTGATCTGATAAGAACCAACAAGCAGCCCCCGGAGAGCAAAGGGACTCTGTGGCCAGCAGCCATCGTCTCTGAACTGGACGTACTGCAAGCGATTGATAACATGCTAAGAACAGGGTCATTGTCAGGTGTATGAGTTTGGTTAAGTTGAGGAGCAGAGCAAGATGTATAAACGTGTTTGAAGAGATCTGGTGTTTGCAGAAATATACAATGGGAGAGTCTGGGGATACAAGCCCTTGCATACAGCTGCCTTATGGTGCAGTTATGAACACCTGCCACTTGGCTAGGTGAAGGAGCAGCTCTGTGTCTGTGACCTGTTGTGGTCTGCAAACAACAACATCCCTTTCTCCGTGGCCATCGCTTAACCCTAAACCTGCTGCTGTCTGCTGATTAAGAGTGGGCCAAACCTTTTAGCCACGTGGGCCAGTTTATCAACACTGGCGGTCTTACCACATCACAGTGTCATGGGAGAACCTGGTATCATTAATTACCCAGTAATCAGTGTAAAGCAGAAACCAGAAAGCAGGGGGGCCGTCAACATTTAAAATACTGGTGTCATATATATATATATATATATATATATATATATATATATATATAAGCCTTACTACATATCTTCATAGAGTTAAAAGAACATAAGAAATGCAATTAAAGAGTTATTCCTTTTCTGTCTCAAGCTTTAAAGGCTTGTGTCCCTATCACGTGGAGATTGCCAGAGCGACTACTTGCTAAATTTGTCTCTGACTACACAGATTTAAAAGTCTCCTCTTTGCCCATGTAGGGTCATACGGTTTCTGTGGCCTTATAAATGCTGTGGGGGTCATGCTAAAGTGCTTGTAAATAGACTTTCTTAAGGTGACGGCAGGTAATGACAGGAAATCAAAGCAGCGGTTTTATTTATTGTGTGATCGTATTTTACGCACTTGTTATATTTCAAAGGAAGCATTGTTTTTTTTATATATTTATATTCATTAGCCTAATGTCAGTTTAAAGACTGCTGAGAAGAAAGCACTTTATATCCTACACTGGCACACAAACAGTTCTCAAAGAGCAAGGTCTTTGTCATCATTTTTTTTGTTTGCACCTTTTTTTTGTACTCAGTTACCCCAGTGAACAATCCCCTTGTTAGCAAACTGTTAAGACAGAAGCTCAGTACACAAATTGCGCTCGGCCAAGCAAATTTGTTTTGCAAGGGTGACCTGTTTAATCATCTCATTTTCTTTGCGGACATTTATTCATCTGGTTTCCACGGTTACAGGGAACATTAAGGAGCTAGAGTAATAAGGCTTGAGAGTCAAACAGGTAATAAAAAAATGAACGCCATTTTCCACAAGCTGAGGACACGCGGTGAAATGAATCAAGGGACGGGAGAGAGGACACTGGGGTGAAATGGGGGCACTAAATGTTTTCCAAACAATTAAGACTCCAACTGGTTATTTTACTCCAAAGAAATATCAGGTGATGTATTTATGGAAATGACACTTCCAGCCTTTCTGGGGCGAAGCAGAGTTTCCTTTAAAGCTGTACACTGCCTTTTAAGATATTCAGATTATTAACATAAGACTTCCTGCTGTCTCGTCACCTTGCTTTCTACAAAAGTAAAAATGTGATTGTCATTACAAATCTAATTACATCATGACTTTTTAAAGAAGTTGCGAATGATTTCAAAGTTGATATTTTTGTTTTTTAAATACTGCATTTTGTTGAAAGTAAATAAAATAAATCAACAACTCGATGCACCTGGTTTTATGTATCAGATAATTTGCCCCCCAAATTCTAAATAGTGATTTATTGTAACACATGTATACATACAAATGTCTGCACCAAATGCCAACTTAAACAGACCTTTTAAAGCAACACTGACTGCCATCTCAGTCACATTGCACAGTATAACTTTTTTTTTTAATTCAAAATAAAGAGAGCCTGGCATCATCACAGCTGAGGAGTAAGTAAAAATGCTGACATTTATTTGTTTAATTTCAGTAATGCCTCTGCCAACAGTGGAGCCCAACAAACTTTTTATTAACTAGTTTGCAAGAGCAGCAAAACAGAATCAATCATAACAAAACTTTTGTGGATGTAATTTAAGAAAACAAACAAAAAAAAAAACGAAATCTTAAGCTTGCAGATTGCCTGAAATTACAAAGTGACGCCCTCCAAAATAAATAAAAGACAACTGTAAAACATTTGGTCACCTCTCAAACCACATGTTGAGCTTTGTCGAATCGAGCAAATAAATGCTTCTGAAACGACTGCAAGCTTAAAATAAGTCCCCCCCGTCCCCCCCCCAAAGTGAACATGTTCACCGTGGAGGGAAAAAATGCTAAGCTCTACCAAAGAGACAGCCAACTGTTCTGTTCAGAGCTCCTAACAGGTGTGAGGCATAAGACGATGTAATCCTATCAAGTTTCAGAGTTTTTTAAAAATTCAGTCAAACACCAAACTCCCCCCCCCCCCCCCCCCCCCCCCTCCCACCTGCGATCCCCCAATCTGTTGCTGGTGACACAAGCGAACAGCTGGGAGTCACATTTATCACGTACCGACAGTAATTATTGCTGGAGCTGGCCGCTTCTGACCCAACCGAATAGAATGTCACATTAAAAAAAAATTATCTACTGAGGATGAGCTCAAAACTGGGCGGCCATGTTTGCAGTCAATTACAAGAAAGGACAGGATATTGAATCTTTGGCTAGCAAAGCAAACGGTGCTGAAGGTGACAGCCAAGAACACTAAGAAATAAGTACATGTGGGTGTTTAAAAAAAAAAACTCAAAGTAAAGCAGAGATAAGGAGCTAATGCTGACGTGTTTGAATTTCAATTCCTAGCTAGATTTGAAACACATTTTGTAATCGCTGGAACAAAGAAATAAATATTGAAAGCTGACCAGGTTTATGATAATTACATAGTATGTGTTTGTTCATGTAAATGATACAGTACAACATATGGAGAAAAAAAATAATACCTTGCATATGATCAATGACAATTATAAAAACAGAGAATTTCTATCAATAATCTCTCTTATACTGCACTTTTAGAACTATTAATGGTTTTCTCTCTTTTTTTCTTTTTTTATAAGCGCTGTGCAGAAAGTGATTGCAGTTTTAATTTCATCGAAGTGGCCGTTTGGTAATAAAAATATTACAAGTGCTTCAAAGGTCAACAGGGTTTGCATGTTGTAGCGAACGAATGCAAAACAGTAAAAAAAGGTTTTTTCATATTTTAAACAAATGAAGCTCCTAGAAAAACATCATTGCTTTTTCATAAACACAGGATTTTCCCTTACCTTGGAGTCTGCTAGCTACTGAACGCTGCTGCTAAATAATCTAACTTAATTTAACATTGTGAATAATATTCTAATATAATAATACGGAAGTCGCTGTCCACAACACTCTATACAGAGTGAATTTACTGACAAATGGTCCTAGAAAGTTTGAAGTGGGGTGGGATGGGTGGGTGTGGGGACATGTTGATAAAATCAACAGGACCACCCAAAAATCACCCGAATCACATCAGTGTCTCCCCTTTGCATGTGTCAGGGCTGCATTCAAAGTTTACAAAAGGAGATAACTGGTTTATCACTTTAGTATCAGTAAAAGTATCAGCTCGCTGTGTCCACGTTGCCTTATTTATACTTGTATTATCAAGAAGCAGCGTGGCCTCTGAGCTTAGTGCGAAGAACTTGGAACCATGAAATCCTGGTTTTGCATTTCATTTCTCTGAAGACAGACAGGTTAAGTAACCTCTCTGTCACACCGAGCTTTAAGAAAAGGGGTACAATGCACAGGATAGCTAGCCTGGCTAAAAGAGTGCTTTTTCTCCTTCTGTGATGTTAGCCAGTGACTCCTACCACATTTAAACAGATTAACAGTAGCATTTCGCACTTTGATAATCTTCCTTCCAGACAACTCAATATCCAAAGCATGCAAATCGATTCTATGCAGGCCTCTCTTGCAAGCCTTTAAACAAAATATTATACATCATGTTCCCGACTGCTTTTCTGATATAGCTTGAACTTTTTTTTTTTTTTTCAGTTTCTTCCAAAGCAGAGTTGTTATTTCAAATAGGCCTTTCGTGTGTTTCCCTTTTTTTTAAGCAAGAAAAAGGGATAGGGCATCATAATATATTCCTTTTGTCATACTTTTAATTTTGTTCTTATTGAGATAATTAGAAAGGACGCTAAATTCCATTGATGTAATTATCTCCCGACTTATGAGGAGGCGCGGTTTATTAAATGATTTTTTTTTATTTACTTTGACACCCTTATATCCAGTTTGTGCACCTCCACTCAAACGCAGTTCCAAACATAATGCCCCAGCTCACTGCATTCTACTCTGCCTGACCCTATAGTAGATCACTGTATTTGTGTCACTGAAAATGCTGCCTCTGTCTCAGAGTCAGTAAAGTCAGAATGCCCAACCAACAGGGGCATTCTCTCATGTATTTATTTTTGTTCTGCAACCTCCACGCCTAGTTCTGAAAAGCTGAGTTTTGCATACAGCACAGTATTGAAAAAGCTACGTTTCTGAATGTTAAGCTAACAAAAAAAATCTATTTCCCAGAAGATTTCAAAAATAAAACAAACAGGAGCCTCAGGTATTACTTGTTAATTATTTCTGGAGTATGTCGTTAGTTTCTGAGTATTAATTAAGCTATTACTCTGTATCGGTGATGGGGCGCTTTGAGGTTTTAATTATGATCTAGCAACTGGATGAGTGCACAAATACTCCTGGGGAGAAAGGGATGATAGTGTCACTCGGCCAGTTTTAGGACACACTCTAGTCATGCCTGTCCCTCAGTTCTAGGCAAACTGATCTGTCTGGACAGACAACGCTTTTGGATCATTGTAGGTTCGGATGATTTTGAAACAACTTAAACCATGTGTTGCTCACTTTCAGATGTTTTTTTTTTTTTTTCCTAAGGATCCAGTGCAGTCCTGAAGCGGAACCCAGCACATTGGTATTATTGTTCATTATCATCAATACAATTACAAATGTAAGCTTGCAAAACTATCAGGAAATGAACAATTCACCAGGACGCCTTCCACAAGTGTACTGATACAGCAGGTGTTTAAATGTTAATGGATATTTGAGTGCACATTTGCATGCACAAACACATGCAACACATGCGTGTTGACATTATTCCTTTTTATAGTTTATTCTTTTCAGCATCTATTTTATTTGAGCCTGATTTAAACCTCCTTTACCATCACTATTATTACTAGGATTTTTTTTTTTTTACAATTTCAACGTGAACGTTAAACCCAGTGGGGTTTCTCATAATAAATGAAACCGGATAAGCTGCTTGTAACAACAACAAAAAAGTCTCAGCAACTGTTTCTTTGTTTTTTTTTAGTGTAAGGATCACTTGAAAAGTCCAGAAAACTGCTTTTACGAACATAACCTACTATGGCACCACCTGAGACCTTAGCTCCATGTTACACCAAATCCAATTGAACCCCCTTGGTATTATACGCATCACCTTCTTATACTGTACACTGTAGCGTACATGTACACAATATATATAGCATGCAGTAAATATTCATATCTATGTGTGCATTGTATATATAAGAACAGAAGGGCATCAGCTAACGCCATGATACTAATCATTGCACTGCCGAACGTCACTCATCCATGACAGAGCTGTGGAAATATAACAATCCCCCAGGAGAAATCAGCATAAAAGGGGTTAAAGATGTGGGATCCATATATTTTTTTTTTTTTTTTTTTTTTAATGGCTCTTCCTGAATTTATTTCGCAACTCTCTTAATCTAGAGTACACAACGTTTCCATTAACATAACCCAGCCCCCTCATAAAAATTCCGGCTAGTTTA
This sequence comes from Acipenser ruthenus, assembly GCF_902713425.1. Classification (NCBI taxonomy): domain Eukaryota; kingdom Metazoa; phylum Chordata; class Actinopteri; order Acipenseriformes; family Acipenseridae; genus Acipenser; species Acipenser ruthenus. The sequence goes on from NC_081215.1 coordinate 3,103,746, forward strand.
ATTAAAAAATGAAAATTTACTGTCATCTAAGGAGCCTGAGAATTAGGATGGCAACAGCCTTTTTTATTGCTTAAGACATCAAATTGATTCAGTTATTATTAAATTGTGGGAAAGGTTACTGAAGGCTACAGACTTTGGATTGTTTTCCCCCTCCATTTACTCTTGATTTCATCCATGCTTTTTTTTTTTTTTTTTTAAATAAAAAAGTTATATCAGAGCTATCTGGACTGCCTGTGATGTTAACAATATTCTGCCAAAACTAACAACCAAAAAAGTCTGTTTGTATTAATTATTTTATTTATCACATCATCATCATTATTATTATTATTATTATTATTATTATTATTATTATTATTATTACTCTGCATTTTCCCTTGCAACACTAAATATCCAACACTCTCATCAGCAAATAATGTATAAGGCAAGTTGAGTGAACAGATGCCAATCATCAAATTATGAACTGGAAGCTGGGTGAGGAGCTCTCAAGGGTGTGGGGGGAAGGGGGGGGGGCATACAGGACAGTGTTAGCAATAATAACCATCTAAAACAACCCCATCACAAATACGGGGCACTGTACCTTTAAGATGTCAGGGGAGGGGGGAACAAACAACTGTTCAGAAATATCACGCAGTTAAAACAGAAAAACAACTGACAGTGGGCCACAACTTCTAACTAAGACTCTGCTGACCTGTATTTATATTCACAGTCAGCACAGGATATACAAATGCATAGAGTATTGCCTAGTCATTTTGTCGTGCTAAAATTTGCAACACCCTTAATGGCTTGGTAACTTGCTAGCTAACAAGTTCCAGCTAAACAACAACAGCCACCACCCCCACCTGGTGACTACTAAAAGATTTCAGCAATGTTCTATCGCACCAATTAGAAGAGATGCAAGAACACATTCAAAAAGAAAGCCGTGGGTGTCTAGTGCTAAACCGACTCCTCTAGTCCTAAATAGAAATCAAAGGGGAACCGTGTAAAAGACAGAGCTACAGATACAGTAGCTACTAATTTCTTCTACCCCGGTTTCTGTTTACAGTGTTGCAGGGGAGGTGAATTGAGCTGTCTGTGCTGTTCCAGTATCATCGAGGAAAAAACAAAAACAAACCCAAATCAGACCTGTATTCCTTTGTAACGTATGTATGTCTACACACGTTAAAGCATCACAAACAACACTTTGTTTTCATTGTCCCCCTTGGCAACAGCTCCTCAGGCCATTTGCTTTAATGACAGATAGCCCATTGCAACGCCACCACCAACAAACACCCCTATGCGCTGTTACTGTCACTGAAACATTCTTGGAAAAACAAAAAAGGATAGAAAAAGTCTGTTTTAGTTTCAATACTAAGGCTTGGGAGTTTCGATTAAACTGTCAGCTTACAAACAGACCAAAAAAAAAAGCAAAATAAAAATCTCTAACTGCTGTATATTTTGTCAAAACTACACTTTCGTTTTAATTGACATGATAATTGTACAGCAGAAACAACATATAAATCACTTGACAGCCCCGGTTAATAGAGTGTGTATACACAGACAGTGCTTTACTTTAGCATACTGCACTTTCAACCAAGTATAGTAGGTTCAGTATCGGATTCAAATGAGATAACCCTTATGTGCGGTTCTATTATCTTTTTGGTAAAACAATACAAAAGTGAAATTCATAAAAGTCCACTTACCATATTCAGAAAATTCAAAGTTATATCCACTCAGACATGTAACTTTCATAATATATATTACTCAGCTCTGTCGGTTTCAAAGAATTGGAAAAGAAAAGACCAAAAAAATTAAAAAAAAAACTTCCTTCAATAATGAACTAAAAACTCTTTGACATGTAATCTGTCAATAGTTTGCCAGAGAGAGAAATGTTGGCTGCCATGAATGGATGTGATTGGCAGTTGCAATTTAGCCCCGCCTCCCTGTGGTTTAGGAGGGCAGGTGAAGCGTTTGCTCGCCCTCTCTTTCTCTCTCTCACACACACACACACACACACCAAGCTGTTGGTGATGTTCACTGAATGGGCTGATAGGAAATTACAGCAGAGCAGGAACCCTAGCAGTTTTTTTTTTCCCATGGTGGGTTGGCCTTTCTATCTCAGTGGTCTACTAGCCTTTTAACTCTCACAGTGTGGAACCTCCCACAGCTGTATTAAAAAGAAGAAGAAGGAGGAGGAGGAGGAGGTGGAGGTGGAGGAGGAGGAGGAGGAGGAGGGGGCACACCTAACAGTGTATTAAGACCCACGCTGTACCTCAAAGAAGACACTTATGATAATGAAAGTACTGTATTGAATCATGTTTTTAATATCAGATATTCAAACACACACAATATACATACACACATTATTAATAACATATTAGATATTTAAATTAAAATAGATTTTTGAACACACTAAAGAGTACATTATCTTTACACACAGGATTCTGTATTTAAATATTTAAATGTCATAAAAAAAAGTTTAAAAAAAAACACTGTATAACTTAATTGATGTTAAAATTAGGAGTTTTAGTTGAACAAAAAAAAAGTTCACTGTTTAAATAGAAAAGGACAAATGACACAAATAATTTCATAGGAAAAATACATCAGTTTCTTACTGAAAGAGTATAATCTAATTTAATATAGCTTTTAAAATTAGAACTTTCCAAATCTCCCAGAGACATGACGATGTTCTCAGTCCTTTCATTATATATTTATGTATTTCTGTATATAAAAATAAATTATAAATTATAAATACTTTGATTGGCTGGTTCCTACCTTTGAAACTCGTTTTATTATAATTTGTGGCCTTTATATATATGTTTTGTATATATATATATATATATATATATATATATATATATATATATACACAAAAAGGAAATAAAAAAAATAAAATGCTGATTAGAAGCCAGAATTATTTGTAATCTGATCCTGGAACAATTAATTGTAAAAAAAATATATATACATTCCTGGCTAGACACACCCTCTCTCTCTCTGCCCCTGAACTCCCTCTCTTTCTCCAATTCTCCCTCCCTCTCTCCCGCTGATAAGGTATCGGTTTCCATTGTAATTTCAGGTGAAATGATAAACGACAAGCCGTTACCAGGTGACAATGAATACTTTATAAGTCAAACAACTTATTTGCCTGGCAGTTTCTTCCTGAACAAAATGCAAAACCTCTTTTTTGGGGGCCTCTGGGTATATAATGTATTCATGGATTTGATTTATTTGGTTATTTATTTATTTATCTGATTCATTAATATAAACAATATTATATAAACATACAGTATTTATTACTAGATAACATTGATGATGTTTATTGATAGCATTCTGTTACCAGAATAATAAATGTCGTATTTAGAAAGTTCAAAGTCTTCGGTTAGGAATACAGTACCGATAATTAGACACCCTTTAAACATACAAGGCATGATTTTAATTTGTTTCATGCTTTTGCGGTATAAAAGGCATGTCATGTTTTCTTCCTCACAAAATAAAAGATAAAACAAACACCGCTTCTCATTGATTTATCAATTGGATTGAGAATTTAAACACGGACAATATGAACTTCCTATTCAATCCCTGGAAATATAGAGTGGATTGTTAAAAAAAAATGCCTTTATGTAACTTTTTATACAGATAAGCCCTGTGAAAACATCCACACCTAAAAATGTACTGTTTTTTTGTCTGAATTTGATAGATACATTTTAAAATGCCAACCACACCCACTGAAAAACAGACACGTCAGGTTTTTTTTACAGCAATCTGTAAAAATAAATCCTAATATTTAGCATAAAACATTAAGCAAAAACAGAAAAATAGCTCATGCATTTGTGTAAAAATGTTGGGTTAATTTGTTAGGCAAATGCCATCCTGATATGTATTCTGTACTATTGTGCAAGTCAGTTTCACACAAAATGGGCATGAGAGCAGATCTGGCAGATTTATTTTTTCATGACTGAATAAATCAGTATCAAAAGTGATGATTAGTACCCCTTTTCCACTGGCAAATCCGAGCCGCGAGGGCATGTACGGGTGAGTTTCCACTGGCTATTAGTCAAGCCGAGTGAGAACCAAACTGTGGCCTCACAACACATCTCAATCTGGCTCGGAGGCTGAGCAGGCCCAGGGGCGAGGTTAATGATTTCCGTCATTACTTTGCGTCAATCACTCAGAATACTCAAGGAAGATGAGCAACATTTCAGCAGTATTCAGTAATATATGAAGAACAAAGAAAACCATAACTTCTGGATCCGCCATTCTCAACTCAAACACAGCGTCTCTTCATACCGCATCATCTACACGCGACTCGACACGTTCATTGTGTGTGACGTCAGTTGCTCTGCACTGGAAAAACAACCAGGCTCCCTGAAGGTGAGGTGGCAAGCATCGAGGAATGGCAATGTATCCCACTAGAACAACTCATCATGTGAAATCACTGTCCTGGCTACCCATGGTGCTCCTTACCACCTATTGACAGTATTATGCAGTTTAATTAACATCTGAGCGTAGCTGGAGGATGGCAGTTTTATCTTTTTTCTAAAAGCCATACAAAAAATCCAGACAAACCAAAACAACACAATTTCATTTTTAAAACAATAAAAATATAACCTAGAACAAAAATATGAGACACAATGAATTAGTATAAACATCACTTCATTTAACTTCATTATGTTCCCTGCCAAAACTGTGTTTAAATAGGCAGAAATACAGTATATAAAATATCAGCTAAGTGAGTTATGAGTCGAAATGTTTTAGCTGGGCAAATAAAAGGAGTATTTTAGTAGCTCAGCTGATGAGCAGACATCTGGTATGCTGTACTCCAGGGACACCCGAAACAGGAAGCCTTGAAAGGGCCTTAAAAGCTCAAAATTGTTTGTGTACAATATTTTATGCATGTAATTAGATTTCTTCAAGTGTAAACTCGGATGAGTGTTATGCGTTCCAGGTTTCCAGATAAGCGAAGTGAGTGCAGATCCTGTATAAAACAGTATCGTCATCTTTAGTTGGCAATCTAATAACAAACCAGCTCCCTGAACATGTCAAGAGAGGGCCAGGTATTCTCAATGTGCCCCTTCAACTGTCCAATAGGCACCTCTGACTCTTCACTGCAGTGGATTGTGCTGGAGTAAGAACGTTTTCGATATGGGCCACCTTTCACAGGTTAATTTTTCTCTGCAAAATACTGTCCTGTACTTATGTGCCCTATGGACTGGGTAGTTTGCCTGCAATCTAGTCCTCATATAAAAGATGACACAAGAGGATGCACTTGCCAAGACCTTAAACAGCCACAAAACAGATTTAATTGACCATAAAACATGAGGCTACTGGTGTCTTCAAATAATAAAATAATAATAATAATTGTGTGTTGGTTTTGTATATATATACCAATACACCCAAGGCCTCATTTTTTATCACAAGTTTAAACACATTATTATTATTATTATTATTATTATTATTATTATTATTATTATTATTATTATTATTATTATTATTATTATTATTATTATTATTATTATTATTATTAATAATCATTCTTGATGTTTAATGTTATGTTTTAAGAAGGGTGTCCAAGAGGGAGGGGGGTGGCATGACATTCCAGGGGGGCATCAGTCAAAGGGAAGCCAAGCCAGACGTTTAGCAGCCCCTCACCGTGCACCCAGGGAGGGGCAGGTCTGACAGAGCGCTCTTCTAAGCAGACCGTTCCACCAGGACAAAGGCGAGGGCCGAGTTGAAAGATGTGAATTCTGTGGCTTTTGTGCTGGAAGCCCAGGGACCTGTCGAGTTAGAAATCTGACCTTTGCCTAGAGCTGGATTGTATTTGAACTCGCTTGCCGTCTCCGACGGTGGTGCAGAGCATGTTGGGGGGGAGAGGAAGGAGGTAGAGGGGAGCAGGATCACAAAAGGAGGGAGGGAGGGGGGCAGGATCAAGGGGAACTCTACAACCCTCCCCATACATCTGTTTTTTTGTTTTTTTTTGTGCAAAATCTGATTTATCCGTGATTTTCCAAAAAGGTTTACTTGTTATTTTTAACTATTGAAACAAAGCAATTTTTAGCATTGTATCTTTGTGTCAACTTCAGTGGAACTTTGATAAAATAAAATTATAATAATATAAATCAGGCTCCTTTTTTGTTTGTTTGTTTATTACAGGGAACTGAAAATATATAAAGCCGATTTTTTGTTTTACTTTGATATTTTCATATTTGTACATACATACACAGTAGGTAGAAATAAGAGGTATATACTGTACTTTCTATTTGCAAATCCTCTCATAATACACTTTTAAATCTTTTTATTATCATAATATATTTTTCTCCCCAGATTCAGACATTCATAATGCAGCATCCTTAATTGTGGTCCCTTGCAATCTGGTTTTTAAAAAGCAAACAGGAAAAAGGCACATTTTTGAATGCTCTCTCCATAATTATTTTAGACAGATAGCCTTTTCCCATCACAGATGAGCAAATATTTGTAAACCAGCTATCTAATGGAAAATTATAGTGAAATTAGAGCGAAATTCATGACGGAGAAATCCGATTACCGTTAATTTTATTATGCCATCTTAGCCCACACAGCATATTTTTGTACAGTTTTTTCCATAAATACCGATGCCAGGGGTCTCGGTAATCAAATAAAATTGAAATTCATCTTCCCATTAAATTCAATCAAGTGCAATTTCCAAAGCCTATCAAAGATTTTAATTACTAAATTATAAAATTCTCCGAAGCTAAATCGGGATGGAAAAAAAGCTCATCCTTATATTTCACAAAAACAAAAACCATGAAAGGAAAAAAGATATCTACCGGAAGATTGAATTAAGAGGCTGTGCTTCTTTTGTATTTATTTATTCTAAAGCTATCTCTGTATGCCGAGTCCTGGTTTAGTATTTTTAAGGTGCACTCCATTGTTTTCCTGCCCCTCACGTTTCTAGGTTATAATTAACTAATTACCACCCTAATTTCTTTCATAAACATTTGTGACCCAGACGAACACCGATTTATTCTATAACCGAAGAAGTGCCCAGAACACAAACAAGAAAAAATCATTCAATACAACATTTGACACAACCTCTCCTGTGCCTGAAAATTAGGCTTGCCCCACAGAATCAAGTATACTTGATTCTCATTATGCATATAAAAATTAAGTGGAGATGGCAACTTACTGTAAGGGATAAGCAGCATCTTATGAAAATCTGTCTTCAAACTCCCCTATTTTTAGCTCATGATGAAATCTGGTGACAGAAAATACTGTTAGTAATAATTAAATAAGGTTTGGTATATCTGAAAGTAATTGTTTCTAAAAACAGGTTTGCTGTTTATTCCTGTGTTTCAGCGCTTACATAGTTTTGTGAATACTAAACCAAACTTGTGTCCTTTATCCAACTGTGCTTCTGATGGACTGTGTGAGCTATATATTAAGCACATTCATATTTTTAAATATAAATAAATGACTGTAGTTACTATGGCATCACTTCCACTGTTAAATGAAATACATTTGAAAAATAGACTACAAAAGGTGAGCTGCAAGCAAAACTGAGTGCTATACACAACTCCTTTACGTTATTCTGTGTAAAGTATGCTTGCAGACAGGATGGTGTGTGTAATGTCTGTGTCTAAATATTGGTGCTTTCAGCAGGCTTGTACTTCCTGATCCCGAGTTTGTTTTTCAACAGTGCGGTTTGCATCAAACAATCCGGCTACCTAGCCACTGTCCCCATGACAACGGGACACTGCTCAGGTCACACAGTCGGCACTGTTCCCACCCACCCCCCTGCCCCTTGCGAAAGGGCCACTAAAACAACAGCACAGCACCCTCCAATCACAACAAAGCGCCGCCTCAAAGGGCACCTGCTGCTATTGTTCACTAAAGGCTCTTTAACTCCTCACACTGTGTGTTTAAACTGCACAAAAGTGAAGCAAATAAATAAATAAATATATAAATAAATACCTGGGACATAACCCTAGAATGGGAAATTAGATAAATATTGCTTTTAATTGTGAACAATTGCCTTTTAACTCTTAAAGGAAAAAAAAGAGGGGGTGGTGGTAGTGGTTAGTTAGGCCTGCGCTGTGAATATTATTAAACTCTTTAATCTGTTTGTTCCATACACAAGCTGGTGGGGTATTAAATAAGATAATCTTTTGTGTGTGTGTCATATGGCTGAAGATATGGATGGAGCTAATTTTTAGAGACAAATCTGATATTTGTCAACTGGTTACAAAAAAAAAAAACCTGGGGATTTTCACCTAATCCTCCTATGGATGGGAAGGCACGTTAACGGTGAAATGCAGCTGACGATTTGCGTGCAGAGAGAGAGAGCAAGTGCTGGGTAGAACATTTAGCTCTTCTGCAGCGCAATGCAAAACGAACCACACCAGTTGCCCTGCTCCGACCCGGCTTGCAAATCAGGTGCTTGGTGTCTTCTAATATAAACTGAAATCTAATCCACTTACTTTCATTTAAATGTGCAGGCCACAATGTCCATGACGGCAGGCGTGCCTTTTCAAACAAGAGCTCAATGATTGTACAGATGCTTGGCTGTGTCAGTGCATCACAGCCCTATACAGTTATAAAGTAAAACTACAGTACATACAGTATAAACCAGACAAACGTTTTGTCCACTTGACTTATTTTCTTGGTTTACCTGCTAAACTGCTAATTCTTTATGAATATGGCCCACTGTGGCAAATACAATGTTCCCTTCTGTGTCTCATCCCTGTAGAATAAAACACACAAACCTTCCAGAAATTTCTAAAGTTGTGTCCTATTTAAAAGAACGGTGCTTTTAAAACACCTTTTAAAGGCTTAGACCGCAGTTGGCACAATAAAGACAACGTTTTTAAGGCTTTAATGTACTCGCCAGTCTTTATTTTAAACCAAATGTTACGGATCGAAAGTGACTAGAAAACTGACAGTGGAGTAGATTTTAACAGCAATGCTGGTCTAAAGAGAACCCTTAGCTTTTCCCAGACAGGTAAGCTCTTCAAACCCAATACCTGGGAATGTAAAGTTCAAGGTTCTTTATCTAGTAATTAAGTAAGATTGTACAAAGATTAAGTACTGTACTACTACTGCCACTAATAATCCTAATAATATAAATAATCCTAATAGTAATACCTTAGTGGTAATAACGTATTTCTCCGTTTGCTCCCTCATAGACAAAATACAAAACTTTACAAGGTTACTGATAACCAAACTACTTAAACTACTACAAAACAAACCGCCTTTGACAGTTTTTTTTGCACATCTTTTATTAAGAGAAAACCACAGGGCAAGTCAATGTGGGAGTGATGAAATGAAGCATGGGGGGGGGGGGGGGGCACTGTTTGAAATTACTAGGGTGGGAACTGCTGGGTCACCTATCCAAACTAAATTCCCACAGCCTACTCACTTGGGCAGTGTTCATTGCAACACCTAATGTAACCTTCAGAAATGGTCACCTTTTGTTAATAATAATACAAAATCAAAAGAGATAGCAATAGGCTAAGCTGAAAAAAAAAGAAGAAATAAAATTACTAAACCTCTTTCACCGTAATTGACTGAACAGCAAGGACAGCAGAAAATTTACAAGCAGCCGTTAATAGTGTGAAGGGGACTACTCGGTCAAATCACAAATACTACCCCCCTCCCCTCCCCACAACCCTCTCTCCCCCCTCCCCTCCCATCCCGTCCTCTTAAGCAACACAATCTGTCAGGTCGGCAATCTGCGGATTCCGGTAAAGTGCTGCAAGTGCTGCTGTTTGTGGAAAACGAAAGGAACAGCAGTGGCACAGGCAGAATCCAATCAGACTTGGAGCCTGGTTAAACATCATTGGACAGCACTATCTTATTCTGCGTCAGACCTCCTCAAAAGAAAGACAGGGATCAAACTTAAAACCCTGTGGCTTTATCTCTCCCTCATTTTCCATAAAACAACAAGCCAGGGAGCCGAGGACATGTGACCGTCATGTAGGTCAGGCAGATGGGAGGGGTGGGGGGGCTTTTAGATGGAACTGTTGAAAATAGCAAGCGGTAACCAGATTAGATCAATAAGGATTTTTTCTATCCCTGTCTTTGAACAGGACGGAGTGAGCGAGAGAGAGGGCTCAGATAGCATGGGCAGGCAACATGCTTTTTAGAGGAAAGGCAACTTTTTTTTTTCAAAGAAAGTGTTACAGGTGTTAGCAATCTTAAGTTACTATGTATGTATTTATTAATTTAATTTTGTATTCCACATTGTACTATTTTTGTACATATCTAACTTTGCATTTACATTTGTTTTAATAATATTTCTTTATTAATCCACTCAAGCGTAATAACTAAATCTGACGAGATTGAAAGTTTATTTGTCTTGTGACCATCAGAGCCTCCTGTAACAATACCACATGCAATATCCACCAATGTACAGCCTCTTCATACAAAACTGAAATACTGCACAAGCACAAATTAATGATGTAAGGTAAAGCCTCTGTATCTAGTAATGCATTTACATTATGTGTTTGTGATCACATGACAGAAAGGTTTCAGGCCAATGTCTGAAATGCCACACAAGCCAATAGAAATGTGAGCTTTTCTTCTTAAATCGGTACTATTTGTCTCTAACTTCAGTAGACAGCATAGCTGTGTGGCCCAGTGGTTAGAGCAAAGAATAAGAGACTATACTGTCTGTCACATGCCTTGGCCTGGTTTATTTTCCTCCCTGGACCCAAGTCCCTCCCAAGCTGTAAACTCATTCGCAGCTTCAGCAAAGGGGATGTGGCATCGCAACTGTGCTACTCAGTTGAAAATAATGCGTGAAAAACAGTATGTTTTAACAAAGGGAAAAGTCAGGTGTATAGGTGATATATTTTCATAATTAATATATATTATGGGACAACTGAAAATTCTAGAAATAAGTCAACTGAGAGCACCACAAAACTGCTAATGTGTCGCCCGATTTAAAATAATTATTGATCAAAAACTGTGTCTGTCTGCACATGAGGTCCCCTTTCAACTGATTTTTTTTTCTAGCCGAAAAAAAATCTAATAGAGTTGCCATGAATTAAAGGGTGTTTTGCTTCAATTCATCTAAGCGACCTGACAATAATTTCTTTGTTGCCACGGAAACATGATAACACAGCTTTCTGCCTGTTGCACAACAATCAATTAATGCATTTGTGCTGATGTTTACTGTTCTATTTAGGTCTGAAAAGTCTGTTTCTCTTTTTCCAGTTTTCAATGTTTTGTTTAATAAATCCTGAACTACAAAAGAGGCTGTAAAAAAAGAAAAAGCCAGGTGGCTGTGTCTGGGACAACACCATATAAGGGAAAGCCTCTTTGTATGATTTAGAAATTCAACTAAAACTGTGTCAACAACTCTCGTCGAACTGCAAATATATGAAGTGTTTCTATTTAATGACAGTTGTTTTATATAACCAGCAAAAGGCTGCTTCTTTTATCCTTGTTCTTCCTAAACATCAATCTGCTTTCTTGCAGAAGTGATCCTGTATTTGCTTAAGTGGTCTGCTGTTGACATTGCTGAAAGACATACAAAAATATAAAACTGCCATATCGAACACAGTTATTATTAACTCATTAAGTCTGGTTGTCCTAGTCACGGAGTAAATCACATTAGGTGCTCGCTTGACCATTCTGTGCATGGGACAGTGGGACCATAGGTTCATTCTTTGACTGTAGGGTGCTATGGAAACCCTACCTTTGTTCTGACGGATCGAATCAGCAGTTATTTTTAGCGGTTCAAAAAAGAAAAAAAAAGAAAACTCTTGGAATGTTCATATGAAAAATTTGAAATTATGAAAACAAGGAAAAAAAATATTGATCCCATTCTCAAAAACAGGCTTTATCCTGTAAACTGTGGAAAGGTGAAAGAATATATTTGGGGCTGTACTTCAATCTAAATGCAGTATCTCATTTAATACCTTTAACAAAGAACAAAGATCACCTGTATAGAAAGACTCTCTGTTGGTAGTGACCACTTTTAGATGATGTTAAAAGCAGGGAAAGCAGATATGGGTAATTCACAGTTGAACAGTATAAATAAATGATGATGCTATATATGATGATAATAATACAGAATATATGCAAGATATGGCCATTGAAATGGCTAAGTGGTTTGATCACAATGATTCGTATGCATGCACTAATTACTAGCTCTGGTCATTGTAACTGAAATAACCCTAACCCTAGCTCTGGTCATTGTAACAGAAACTAATAAAACACAAAGTTCTACATGAAACCCCCAAAACATGAGAGTTAAAAGTAAGATCGGTCTATTGGAATATCCTGAAGACAGTAAGCTGAGGTTAATAAAGAAACGAATATAAAGTTTTTAGATGCCTGATGGCCTGGTGTAGCCTTTGTATGGAAATAATAAGACGTTCCATCTTTCAAAGATGTACTTTTCCTAAAGAATTGTTGATTGCAGTGTGTCCATTACTCTGAGAGATTATGATAATATTCCACATTGTGCTCTGCGTGATGCACTGGAAATTCAATACTCAAAAGGTTAATGCAATCAATTAAGATGACAAAGGAGTAAAGTAAAACCCTTATGCTTGCTAAAAGGATCAAGAGAAAGAGAGGAAAGAAAGGTATTGAAAGCTTGAATGGAGAAAAAAAAAACTACTCAAAAAACTGTCATCCATCCTTAGTGATACCGTAGCAGAATGCAGAGGCTTCTTTAATGTTGAATTGTGCTGGTTACCACTTAACAGTGCCGTAAATAAAAACAAAAACATGGGCTGCTAACAATCTTTTTTTTTTTCTTTTGATGAAAAATGGACTTGCTTTGTATGGATCCCTTCACGGCTTCGTAACTTTTCGGAAAGCTCTCACTTTGCATACTCTGAAGAGCAAGGTTTTTGCGAACAGGTCAAATATGTAATTATACAACTTCAGTTTCTGTTTATGTCATGGCCCAGATCGTTCATGACAGTAGTTGAACTGTACAATGTAACAATGAAGGCAAGGTCAGACTGACACCATTATTATTATAATCCATATCAACGTTTCCAAAACCACAGAAGGAGGGTAAGCTTTGAAATTCTGGCAAATCGAGAGGAAAATTAAGTTGCAAAATCTGACCAATAATGTTTTTCCACTGATTCATATCTACAATGCCTTTTTTTCTCAATATTTCTCAATATAAGGTCCAGTGGTTAAAGAAACGGGCTTGTAACCAGGAGGTCCCCGGTTCAAATCCCAGCTCAGCCACTGACTCATTGTGTGACCCTGAGCACTTAACCTCCTTGTGCTCCGTCTTTCGGGTGAGACGTAGTTGTAAGTGACTCTGCAGCTGATGCATAGTTCACACACCCTAGTCTCTGTAAGTCGCCTTGGATAAAGGTGTCTACTAAATAAACAAATAATAATAATAATAATAATAATAATAATAATAATATTTGTTAGAAATGATGCAATGAAATGCAAAATTGTCTCAATGCTGCAGTTATGGGGCACCACCACACACAACCTGATAAAGATCTCAGTTAGGAGTGTGCTGAACTAATGCAACCCTGTCACATCAAATCGAGGGGAGTACACCCCCTTTCTACATGAGAAAACACACACAAACCTCCTATCGCCGATGGAAGTTAACAGGAGCCCATAGATTCATCAGTAGTTTCATTCTGGTTAAAATAAAAAAAGTCACTCATTCACAAATAATCAATCAATCAGCCTAAATCTACAGTTGGCCTACCAGAAACAGTTTTCATATTAGCGAAATGGACCCCCTGGTGGCATTTCAAGTTGACTTTCTAATTAATTTTCAACTGCTAATCATTTTCTGGAACACTGGATGACACAAAATAAAATAGCTTGTTAAACATAGTTCTGGAAAAAGCACCAAAAGGAACCTACTGGAGAATAAAACCAGCATAATAACAGGTTTCTACCGGAGAACAAAATTCAAGGGGAAAGATGTTTCTCAGCGTGCATTATTTTCAAGTCTTGTTATTAATTAAAAGAACAAAAACAGAAAAAGCTTTCGCAACTTTTGGTACTGCAGCCTAGAGTGCTTTAGATTTGATTCCATAGATACAAGATGTAATACATTTTTAACTACTGGTTTAGCCTGTCTAACGCCACACTCAGGAAGAGGTGCAAGTCACTGAATCACATGCCCGATGAAGAGGGAAGAAAAAAGAAACATGTCATTTGGCTGCTGAGTAACCACGACTCTACAAACGTATAGTAAGAATTTCTCTTTCCTCATTCATGAGACACAAGCGAAACAGCTTTAATTTGACCTACATCGCATTTGTCTGTTTTTGCATTTTCAGGGCCACTGATCACGTTGGAGAAACAATGAGCGAAATGGGCTTTGAAGTTTTTATGAATAAAAGCCAGGGGAACAAACGAAAATAAAATGCCCTCACAGCTGGACAGCTGAAAGTCAAGAGAAAAACAAATGCTTTGGGCGAAAGGGACACGCTGCTCTCGTCCAGGCTGCCTGCAGGCCCGGGCGAAGGTAGGAGGGCTTTCATTTTTTGGCGGGAATGATGGATGGATTCTGAAGAAAGTCTATTCACATGGAGATGTTACATCATAAATATTTACACAGCACCACCGTGTCCATGTTGCCCTGGTTTGTTTTGCCACATCAAAAACTCAAAAGCCCCCCCAAAATAAGCAGGGGGGGGAGGACTGCTGCATTTTTCCGTTAACAGTTGAAACTCGAAATACTGTTGATAATTAACAGTTAACAGTTTATAGATCATATTACACCCTTCATGTTAACAAATTATTTAAGGAGTTCTTGCATGCATAGTTTTACATCTCAACAATGCTCCAAACAGCTAAATAATAGACGTTTAAAAAGTATTTTGCTATTTTTGCTACCGACACCATATTAACATTAAGTTTATGTGGTATGGTTTAATAATATTCATCAGCCTGCGATCTCTGTTGTAACCTGCACAGTTTAATTTCTTTGAAAACGTAGAACTGGTTAAAATGATCACAGTTTGATCCGTTTTTATAAGCGGGGCCAGTGAAATTGAAATGTTTTATCAATGATTTGAACACTGTAGAAAAAACAAAAGCTGAAGTTGAGAGCTTTTTCCACATCTTGCTTTTTTATGTTACCTTCAAGATATTAAATCCAAGCAAGTTTGTAAAGGTAGACATAATAAAAATGACACCACGTCTGCTTTCAAAACATACCATTACCCGACAGTCATAAGATTTAGGGCTGAACTGACAAAAGTATTGTATAATGTTGTTTTAAAACAGCAACACAAAAATTCTTCAGTATAATTAAAAGTAGGCTACTCCCTAAGGAAGACGAGAACCAATGAAAACAAATTCATCAATTTCATTTTCTTTCCACTGTTGAAGACAGAGGCAGTTCTGGGAGATGCTGTCTCTGAGGATCCTGGATCCTAGTGGAATGTCTAAGCCTTGCTTGCACCATGCACATCCAATTGGGTTTTCTGATTAGCTGAGTTATGTATATCAAAACCCAATTAACGTAACTATACTCCAGCTACCCAGGATGATGCACATTGAGGATTGGGTTATAATGTAAAAGGTGCCTGTGCCGGCATGCTTTTTTGATTAACTACATTTACTGAGCCTGTGCATTTCAGTGTTTTAACTTTACAAAACTAGCTAGAGACATTCGAGTTCAGTCGCTTCTTCTTAGTTTTTTTCATGTATTTTTTTCAGTTTAATAAGCTTAATAAAACGATCCCAATATGCAATCACCCATCTGGCATGTGCAACTATAATACACTTATAGGTTTATACACTGGGCTATTAATAAATACTACTTGTGCAGTAGTGTATGTGAAGCCCAGTTATTGTGGAGTTTTAATACCTTCAGCATTCTTGTACATGGTGTGTGTCTTCTTTAAGAGACATAATCTCAAATATACAACTTATCAAGATTTTTGCTGCAAAATCTTATTTCCCAAGTCTGCCTCCACTTTGCTAAGGAGAAGATGCAGCTAATATAAAAACAAATAAAAAAATGCAAATTTAGTCCACGACTGCAGCTTATAAACTGCGGAGCTTTATATACTTAGCAGGTGTGAACAGCCAGTTTGGGAAAACAACCACCTTCAAACATGCAGCCAGCAGACTGGACATTTCTAATCTTAGAAGCTACAAGACGGCAGCTTTGACACAATGATGTTTTCAGCAATGCAAATACGATTTGCATTTCAACATGGGAAAAACTTAATAATGTAAAATGTGGAATATCAGTACAAACAAATACGTGCTTATTGAGGGGCCACTACAATATTGTAAGCAGTAACTATCTACATGCCAATTAAATTGCAAAGGGCTGCAATTACATTTTACACTTTTAACACCTAGCAGTACACCTAGTTAATAATTATCTCTTTTAGTAAACCCCAGGAGACTGGAAATATTATATATATATATATATAATTTTTTTGCACTACACAACTCTAGCCTAATTATTGCTGTTCTTAAAAAGCATTCCTTTTACTGGAGAGATCATCCGACATGATATCAAATATCACTGTCTACTCCATCTGGCACAGGCCGTAGGAAAATGTACTATACTAAAGCACTACCAGAAATACTGCAGCACCATATATATGTCCTAATTACAAAAGCAGTGCCAATACTACAGTAAAGTATAGGAGGGGCAGTGTTCATTTTAGAAGTTAGTAATAGAAGCTAGAAAACTTCTGTCATTTGATATTTTTTTTATATATATATATTTTTTTTTTTACAGGGCAGGAAGGTCGTTTGCATTTGCCCTTTTAAAAATCTTCTCTCGATACCCATTACAGCTACAAATCACAAAAACTTAAAAAAAAATAAATAAAAAAAGGCTTTTAAACCTAGAAAGATTCTCCTCACTTTAACCTGAGTTTTACCATTTGATTACTGCTTAACCAGCCAATCATAGCTGTTGTTACATCCTTGCTGTTGTCAATTTTAAAGTCTCGTAAAAGGTGATACAAAATATGGCATGCTGTTAAAGGACAACTGTGTGAGTATGTGAGTGTGCTTTTCATTTTTTTTTTTTTTTTTAATAGGGCAGTAGTTAAGGCTGTAAAGACGCATACTGTGTATCGTCCTACCTTGTATTCTTTTTGTGGGAGCAATTACTCTTTACTGGAAATTACTTCATCCTATAAAAAAAAAGAAAGTGATACAAGGAATTAGCACAATGAAAAGCAAATATACAACCTACTGACATGCAGCAGTCCGCATGCTTAAGCAATGCTATCACACAGCCTTGGTACAAACAAGACGTATCTGTGGCACTATGACAATGAGTGACCTGACCTGTGCTGGCCCCCACTTTAAACCTGGGAGGGGGTGGTGTATGAGAAAGCGGCCTACCTTCGTTACCTTTAGAAGCAGAATGGGATCAAAGGGATCCTGTACAAAGCTGTCAGCAGGTCGAGTATTGGGTTAACCTGTTTTCTGAATATTTTAGCCCAGCTTAGCAACGATGCAAGGTGAATAATGCCAATTTACTTAGAATCTGTAATCCTACAATCTGATTGAAGGGAGGATTTTGTTAGCCAATATGACCTTGCAGATGCTTCCATTAGAGCTTTGGGTGTCCTTTTTCTTTTTCAGAAAATGTTTAGAAAGATAGTGAAATAGACCCAACTGTAACCCCTTTCTGTCTCCCATCAAGTCCGGGTACAGTGTTTGGACGGGGAGTTTAAGACAGACGTGTGCAGGACACACAGGAAAGAGCCTTACATACTTTACCTGCGGTTATTTTAACACCCAATGCATTTCTGTAGTATCACACTGTTTAATATTGTTTACATGGTTATGAGGTGGGGAAATAAATGCTTATCATGTCCCTTTTTAGGACAACAACAATATATTTTGGATATTACCCCACTCCCAAACAAGGTACTCATTTTTGACAGGCAATTTTAAACAAATATTCAGAGAAAATTATTTTCTGTATTGTCATCTATTTTTCCTCACTGCTCCTTCA
Organism: Acipenser ruthenus; assembly: GCF_902713425.1. NCBI lineage: Eukaryota > Metazoa > Chordata > Actinopteri > Acipenseriformes > Acipenseridae > Acipenser > Acipenser ruthenus. The sequence goes on from NC_081215.1 coordinate 3,121,648, forward strand.
GATCAGAAAATGAAAGTTTTATTTTAAAGCTCCCTCAAACCCAATGCCAGTGCCAAGACAGTGACAGAGCAACTTTATTTGCAAAGTTTTGTAACCTTGAGAGCAGAAGTGGGAGAAAAAATTAATAATAATTCTAACCTGATCTTCCTACTTGTTTTATATCTCCCCTCGGCAACCTAACTTCTACTCAGCAACAGTGCAGTTATTAATTCATGAGGCACTAATTAGTTCTTTGTTTAATTTTGTGTTAAACAGACTGACCGGAATGATAACGACTCGCGCTGTAGCGCTTCGGTCCCACGCCGCCCCTGTTTTCTGACAACAAGGGAGCGTCGTGCGACTAGCATGATGAACCCAATTCCCTTCTAAGTTGCACTTCATTAAGTCAAAATGTGACAAGGAGCTTAGAGGAAGAATTCGCAGATCCGATCGTACATAACAATGCAGGCGCGCTGAGTTTGGATGGGGGAGCCGTACAGTGGAGCATGCATGTTGCTAATTTTCTATTTTTTAACCCTTGGGGGCCTTCTTTCATTTTCCTTTAATTGTTTTTGTTCCAGGCTGCCGTGCCCTCTATTTAAATCAACTCCCCTGATCACATTTTACATGCACTGAAACCAAACTTTTCGCTTCATTATCGTGGCTTAAGAGAAAGCCACTACAGAGGACTGTATTTATCTTTCAGAGTGCCCAATATTCAACTTGTGTTTGCAAGAGAAAGTTTAGAGGGAAAACATATTATATATTCATTCGTATTAACATGAACCACAATGGAAAGTCACAAAACATCAGTGGAAAGATTTTTCTTTTCGGATGTGAGAAACCTGCTGAGCCACGCACCGAAGGAGGCAGATAAAGTTGTTACTAAAGATCAGGAATGTGTTCTTTTTGTACTATAAATAGTTTCTGAATGACAAATATGTACCTATTATTGAGTTGTGAAATCAAGATTCAAAGATTTCCACTTTGCAAACCTGTGGCATACAACGCTGGCATCATTACTACATTCCTAAGCTACCTTGGTTTTCTATTATTGTTTGGGAGGGATAATGGTAGCCCAGTGTTGGCCAAGTCAGCTACAAAAATAAATAAATAAAAAAACATTATGTTACACACACCTATACACTGAAGAGGTGGCTCTACACACATACAATACTACTACTACTACGACTACAACAGTGCTGATGATAAACACATTTGGTTAAAAAAAAGACAGTCTTGCCACATACACAAAATACTATTGTATTACTATTTAATACAACACAGCACGGAATGTAAAATGAACAAATCAATTGCCACCTTGATCATTAATAAAATATGACTCAGCAACCCAGTCTCAGCTGTTACTAGTCCACCTTTTCAACAGAACTCCCTTAATAAATACAAGCAGGATATACAATGACTTGTAAATATACCACCTACACCAGCGTATCCAGAACAGTCTATTGTTTTGCTGTCATTTTCATAATATTTCTGGCTAGATGGATACTATTTTCAAAATTAACAACTGTTTTTTTTTTTGGAAAGGAGACAATTCCATGTTGATGTTATGAAAGAAACAAGCGACTTGAAAGTGCTGAATTGTTTGGTCATAGTTTTTGTGAAATTAACATATGTTTGAATTGACATTGAATGGAATATTTTGCATTAACTGGTGTAGATGAAATAAACAAAGCAAGAACAACAACAAAAAACAAACCTATAGAAAAGATGCGCAGTACAATGGCAAGGAGGTCAGTAATTAGAGACGATGTTTGCACAGTAATCATTGTAATGTATTCATCACAAGAAAGCACTCGCCTGGCATGACAATTCTGTATCAAGGAATACTCTTGAGCTGATTTTTTGCATCAAAGGTAGCCAAAATGAGGTGTTTTGTATAATAAGATATTATTACAGTATGACGCTTATAATCAGGTTTAGTCATACATGCACTTTTTTGTAGAAGGAAAATGAATGCTACTAAAAACTATTATGGTATCAAACAACTGCTGCACATGTTTGACTCTATTTTTATAATATGTGCCTCATTATATTTCAAACAGAACAGTGGAATATTATAAGCAGAAGCGATGTTATGGAAGCGTTTTAAGGTTCACAAAATGTCTCCTTCACTTCAGAACTTATGAAGGCTCTGATATACAGTAAGATAACACAAATAACAACATAACTATCAATGTACCTCGTAAATCAAAATACACACAGACTCCAGGTGGGGACATCTCCTTCAACACAGAAACCTGCATTTTCCTCTGCACGCGTAAATGTTTTTGGTACTGAAACAGTTCAAATTAGGTCTATAACATTTAAATTCTCAACATTAAATGTAGCTACTTTGGTCAGCTACTTTTCAGCTCAATTGAGAACTTTGCATCCAGGCTTAATTTTTGTTCTAGTGAATATACTTCGAAACATGTTTTGAATGACACAATATTAATGTTTTAAACTATTTACAAGACCCATTACTTCTATATAATTGAATACCTGTGTGCTCATCAATAACATTTGAACTAGTTAAAAATACACCCAATTAGAGTCTATTGATCATTATTATTTTTATTATTCAAAATGACTTGTTTACAATTTTGTTTCCGCTTTTTGAATTTACAAGAAAGAAAAAAAAATCCTCAAAAAATAAATTAATAGATGTATTTACTAACAACACTGTCATGTTTTTAAAGTATAAAAAAGCCATCTTTTGTTTACCTGGACGCAGCCAATAAAAAGCACTCATTAATTATGGGAGGTTGATGCAACTGTACAACCAGTCCTTAAAGGCAAATCGCTTTCCCTCTGTCAAGTCAAATGTGTCCTCTTCAAGTAACTTTTCAAATGGGAAAAGGGACAATGAAAAATTGAACATTTATTAAATACTACTGATTATGCATATTTTGACAGAACCTAGCAGGCCCCCTTTTTTGCTGTCAATTCCGCTGGCCTATTCTCGTACTCCCCTTGAGAGAGGAGACACCACGTGGCTTAGGGGCAGCTGCCTCCAATGCCAAACGTACGTTGTCCCCTTCTTTGAAATTTTGGGCCCACGCAGGAGCTAAGAATGGCAGGAGATGTGCAACAAGTGGTGGTGCCATGGAAACCAAGGTTTTCCTGAAAAAATATTCCTTTTTATCTCTTTTGAGGGCCTGTCACCGCACTAAGCAGGCATCACAAGACCCGAGGCCTAGCCGTGACAAAGCCTATTTTCTGCCTCACACTTGATTGATTAAAAAACTTTTTAGGAAAACCATGTTAAAGGACAAAAAAAGTGACACAGGGGAGAAAAGGCCTGGGGCAGGGACAGACCAGACAGTTGCCCTGGTAATACCACAGGGAGGGAAGAAAAAAAAAAAAGAAGAAAAAAACAACACAATAATCTCCTCAAAGGAGAGGTCAGGCCAGGCATGAAACTTGACAACAATAGCGATTAAGATAATGATAAAATAGCTAGTGATTGGGAGGAAGTCAGCAGCTCTGGATACACTGAACGTTGATGGTGTTTGTGTGTATGTGCGTTATTATAAACGTTTTACTGGGCTGGTTTACTAACACCACTGACTCGTACGCAAATTAAATCTCTTTTTAAACTAGATAGGAATGAGTTAATGAAACACCCTACCTGGCATTTTTAAATACATTATTATTATTATTATTATTGTTATTATTATTAACAACAACAACAATTTGGGTTTCTTTATCTTGCTATAAAACGGTTACGTTAAATTAATGTGTTTGTCTTGAAAGGGGCCATCTACAGTAAGAAACACAATACACACCACCCTATGCTTTTTATTTCATAATAATAATAACGATAAAAAATAAAAAGTGTCATTTAAGTGCGAGGGTGTCACAGCTGCAGCTGAACAGAAAATATTTACAGAGAGGGTGGAGGAGTAAGGAAAATTAGAATAGTACATGAAGAATTAGTATGCCAGATCTGGTGATTCTTAACACAAAACGGCCCCACAAACCCCCATGGAAGAAATGTCAGAAGGAAAATGACGAAAATCTGCTTCTTGACAGGGAGTCATTTATATTTTAGCTTCGTTCCATTATCTTAACGAATCCATCATCAGCAGATGCAATATTAACAGCAGAAAATCAACTCATTAGATCCAGAGGGATTTCATCAAGATTGCAATCATGTATGCGGTTCCTGGAGAGTTAGATTTTTTTTTTTTCTTTTAGGTCCTTTCCACATAATTGGCACGTCTCAGATCTTAATAAATTATTCTCAGTCTCTCAGATTGATGCTTTTTTTTTCTTCTCTATCCTCTCACACCAAGTGCTCGCTCTGACTAAAATATTTACCATAAACATTATTATGTCATGGGCACACAGTTTAAAATGGCCTTTAGCTAGCTTAAAGAGGTAATTGGCTTTCTATTTGTCTCCCTGTTTCCTCGCTAATTGTCAAAATGATACTGTTAACAATTTCCTGTTGAGACCAAAAAAAAAAAGGTGCTCTTAGTGGAGTGGCTCAGTGCTCCAGCCAATTTAGACTGCAGTGATATTGAAAGTGCATGGCCTACATCAATAAACTGGACATGCACAATGCTACACGGGTACTTTACTAGCCTTCTGCAAAGTATTCAACTCTGTGTGCAATATACATACAGCTCAAAAGCCTTTTTCATGGCAACACAGTTCTGATTCTTAGAATGCGCCAACAAGCAGAATGTCACAAACACAGTGTGTGTGTGACCTTTATAATTGTCTCAACTCAGCCCCAAGATCATCCCCAGTCTCAGTAGCGACTACTTTTTATTGTGACGAAAAAACTTGTGCCATAAACTGTACCATAAAGTCACATCAATATCTATATAGCAAACACACAAAAGACAAACCATCTAAACTCCAGGAGCTGCTCCTTATCTGAATGGAAATCAACAGCAGGCATTGTGTATTTGTCTTTCCTTTTAAACAGTGCAATCATGTAATAGAGTTTTAACATATGCCCCTGAGCCTATGTGACAGCGAGGAGCGCAGCCTCCATTTTTGGGACTTAAATTAGGCTATTTATCAATTGATGTATTAACCGCTCTGTTCAGCAGCCGAAGGAAACAGCTGCATTCAGTGGAGGTTCAGGATTTTTGTAATACGTTTTTTCAGAGTTTCTGATGTTGTAAAAATAAAGTGTGCTCAATACTGCATCTTTTATTTTGATCGGAATGCTTACTGTAATTTATGATGACAACTACAAGTCGCACAGGCTACCAGAAAACAGTTTGTAGTTTAAAGTAGCTGTTCCATACTGTACATAACTAAACCCCTGTTACTGTACTTGTCAGCTGTATTATACAGTCATTTGTACAGATTCAGATTTTACAATAAACAATTTTGGTGCACACAGGAACACTCTGTATTAATTAGGAGTTTTTTTATTTATTCAAATTGTCTCCAGAAATGACTTTGCCCCCCCAAAACACCTGCACTAAACATTTCCCAGTTCTAAAAATACAATAAAAAATACTCTTGTTGTGACTCTTATTAGCAGTTATACAGTGGCTCTCATTGGCAGTTATAGAAGGTGTTGCTGTTGTCTAGATAGTCACTGGCTGAAATAATCCCAGCACACCTCGCAACATTCAAGCCATATGTTGAGGAACAACAGACAACGACTCAAGTGAAGGATAAATCACCGGCATTACGGACAGCCTCTTTTATTCCAGCAGCACGTCGTGCCATTAGTATTCGATTAAAATGTATTTAAAAAGTTCCTCCATGGTTCAGTGGCATTTAATCTTCTCAAGCGCTCATTTTTACCTGCTCGCTGTTGATTTATTTCTTTACTTTAGCTATTTACTGAATGTAATTACAAGCTGTTTTGAGGGATGCAGTACCTGATGAGGTTTTTGAGAGACCCACCTCCAGGATCCTGGAGTATAATCAGGGACCATACCTTAGTATCAGGGACAGCACAGAGGTTGAGGAAAGGCATGGCTTTTACCAACACAGACTAAGAGCTGACCAGCAAAGTTAAAGATTAACAGAACTTTACAGATTTTTTTAAATTTGTGCTGCCCACGCTCCAACAGGGAGGCTCTTATACCTGCTGGCTTCATCACACACAACAGAGACCTCATTGAGACTGTCAATTGCACGATGATCAGGCTAAGAGTCAAGTCTTCCAGTACTTATCAATACAACACTAACACTAATAGAAGATAGGAAAGGATTTTGAATGTCTGGACACTTAAGCTGCCCCTTCCTATCAGGGTGACTACATGCTCCATTGCTTGTATGGTATTGACTGGGACTCTAACTAGCTGGAGGTGTGGAATCTAGCTGCATACTCGTATCCCTTACATTGTTTTTTGTTCCTTATCAACCTTCCCTTTGGATACGCAGCAAGACTGACCCGCAGTGCTTATTTCGGAATGCTGCGTATAAGCAGAGACCATCCTGAAACCTAAAGCCCCTAACCAGTACCTGTCTTCCACAAGGCACCTGTGTTTAACTGCCAGGCCGCTATCAATTATTACAGAGATGCAGTCACGCTTAAAAAGGGCCAATAAACCACATACATGCTCGGTTCTGTTTTGGCTTGGCAGTGCTAGCACCCTGTGCGCCGACAGGATTAGCTTCCAATATGTTCAACAAGAGGCAAGAGTGTAATAACTGTGGAAAAGCCCTTTAATTGGCCTCTGTAACAAAGCCCTTTGTACAAGGCCTATCCTGACCTTGTCACTCCGAGTTACACTTCCCGTCTATCCCACAATATAAAACCTTCACTGGCCTTTTTTTTTCTCCCTCCTCCCTGTTTAACAGCCCAAATACTAAGCTAATCCCTGTCTCAGATGTCCAATTGTAAATCCAGGCCCTCAGTAAACCAATCTCTGAGTTTTTTATCTTGATTTATTAGATTATCAGGGCTGCTAGGCTCCTGCCTGAGTCCCTGCTACACGTACTAATCCTAATCGGAGTAGACAAGTATTAGCCTGGTTCAAGGGGAGCTAAACTGTAACTGTGTCCAACTTCCTGAGCAAGGGCAGCTACAGGGATGTAGCTTATATTTTTTATTAAAAAGGACAAACAAATAAATAAATACAGAAACAAATACTCTATTAAGGTGAGTCAAGGGACCAACACAGTGCAGCCTGAATAGGGGGTGGCCTTAATATCAAAGGTCTAGAAACATTGAAGTCAATGTAATCAGGACAAAAAATATGGCCTTATTTGCGGGATGGTCTTCGTATGATGGTGGTTTCACTGTGAACTCATACTGTACATGATAGAGCCCAAATGGAGAGGCTGTAGCCTAACCACAACCTCCAACACCATCTTCATTGCTATATTATTATACACATATTTAAAAGTGCTAGAACAATGCCCGTTCTGAAGAAAGGGTTTAAAAATATATAGTTATAGAGAGACAGGAAGCTGTTTGTTAAAGAAAACACCGGAGATCGATTAATGTTGCTGCAGTAGTTTGGGGTCGTGGTGTGCGTATACGGTTTTGCATATGTAATATAGCTGGAGTAAAGCCATGTGATATATCTCAGTAACATTTAAAGTGACTGATACTGGACTAATGCCGGTGACAGCTGCTATTCTGCAGAAGTAGCAGCAGCTATGGCATTTTGCAATACTAACAGAATCCCCTGGAATCTGCACTGTGGTAAGGGATATTTAAACTGGGCTTTTACACAGAATCAGCTCCCACTAGTATTTCAGCGAGTGAAAGTGGGATTTGAATCATGCATAAGAAGGTGTCAGGATACTGTAACGCAATTTGCATTATCTTTCTTTTTTTATGTGAAAGGAAAATTGGATATACACTGTTAATGTTGCAAAACGAGTGACATCCAACTTTCATCACACTTTTAAATGAAACATTCAGCTTTTTACTGGCTTTGTAACAGTTTTATTGTCGCTTCACACACAAAATGTTGCACTTTGGAGCTAAAAAAAAAACAAAAAACCTTGGTGATAAATCTGTCTCAGTATATAGTGCAAATTATAGTCAATACAGTTTTGCTTTCGGTTTAGAAATGTTTGCTGTGTTATACTATACCATAGTAACAATGTATTAATCTATATCAGCCTAGGCTTTGAAGGACTTTAGACTTTACATACAGTATTACAAAAAAAAAAAAATATCTAAGTATATGTTTAAAGTGGTAACCATGGAAGCTTTAAACAGAACAGAACTGTTCCCAGCCCCTCCTTCAGAGGGGCTGGCGTTTTTTTTTGTTGTTTGTTTTTTTGCTGTCCCCGAATGTCACTGAATAATAAAAAGCGGCACCATCTTTGACCGCTGCCCTGGGCCTCAGAGTAAGCCAAGAGAGAAGAGACAACCATGTCTGCTCGCTGTGCGTGTGTGTTTGCCTCTGAAAAGGAGACACGAATCCTAGATTTCAAAAAGCCCTTCAGCACATAACTATATATTTATTTCAATTAAATTTCATGTATTTATCCCCAATCCAGTTAAACCCTATTCGATACTATAGCTTCAGCAGTTCAATGGAAATCCTTGCAGCCGTCTAATTATATACACCGCAGCCCACTTCTAAAGTTGCAAGCTTAAATTTTTATTTTTTTTTTAAAGTACTGTATTAAATCTCGATGAAGCTCCCAAAGAAATGGTACACCTTTTCAACCAGCCCTTTCAGGCGGGCTTGAAAAAGGATCCTTCGGTCTGAATGCCATGTTTACAACTGAGAATAAAACAAGCGAACGAATATTTATTTCCAAAACAAGCCCGAGCCTTGGCAGGTTCCAGCTGAAATACCAATCTCTTCACTTGCTACTGTACGTCCAGCTTGCTTTTTTTTTTTTTTTAGGCGAGGGATATTTTGCAGCCCTATCAGTTTACCCTTAGCCTGCTTACATATGGAGGAAAATCTACCCAATTAGGGTCAATATGGATTCCCTCACGCAGCTCTGTGTCAGAATCTACACTGACTAAATATAACTCCTCCACTAAGACGTGCGCTATTTATTACAGGTTATAGCTGTAGACTTGTCTATTTCCTTATTTTTTCCATGTGTATTGATTCCTGGGTAGGCCCACTTGTCCGATTGTGCAGATTATTCCTGCATTTCCACTATTTTTATAACGTCTTATTCTAGGATACTGTTCTATTACATGCGGTAAAGTCTCAAAGTTAGTTGGGTTTGTTCATTCAGCTCGCATTTTAAACAAAACAAAAACCCTCCTTAACCCAGCACGATGTTACATTTTCCAATTAGAGTTACTTGAGCTTATTATAATAATAATAATAATAATAATAATAATAATAATAATAATAATAATAATAATAATAATAATAATAATAATAATAATCAGTAGTTGCATTATTGTGAAGTGTTTTAGCTCTTGAGAATGGGGCACTGAGCTAAAGTTACTGTGCCATGGCAGGCTTTGAGTTTGACCTCGTGACCTTGTGACCTCGAGTACCTGATGTCACACGTGAACAATGCTGTATGTGTCTGGGGAAGGAGGGGGGGCAGTGCAATATTACCTTTGAGATTTACCCAGAACATCAATTATTTGCACCAATTTTCACCGGGATTTAACATTTTTCTTTAACAAAACACAGGTGAATTGTCAGGCAACGGCTTTGCTCACTGAAATAGAGGTTGTTGAGGAGTTTTAGCTGGATGTAGCCAGTAAGGTGACAGAGATGCACAACCTGCAGGTTCAACTCAACCAGCCTCTGCCAATCCTGGGGCTCATTTCTGGAAAGCGGTGGCAATAGCTGAATACTAGCCATAACCATTTAAACAGCATACTGTCAAGAGTCAGAACTTTGTAATAAAACAATACACAGTTATGTTTTAATCCAACAACTAGCTCACCAAGACACTAACAACAGGGGTGTGCTATTAACATCTGAAACAGGGATCGGTTCTGCAGATGATGCTTGCAAACAGGAACAGTGTATGGGGCAATGAAATGAAGTCAGATTTTCACTTTAAGGGTAACAAATGCAGGCTATTAGCCAACTCTGAACCTCCATGAGATTTGACCTAAAGAAGTATAAAGTTGCAAGCAAAGAATCTGACATTGATTTCCTCTGAAGGATCACTGATTACTACTGTCCCAACTTAAACTGTCTGTTGCGCAGTAGCTCTGAATCAGCTTGAAGCAGGCAGTCTAGAAGGAAATAGCTTCTCATAAAACAGTTTTGTCAGGTAAAACATGGAAGTCAGGTGAGAGAAATCCAATGTGGTTAAGTACCGGCAGCAATTAAACCAAATGGGAAGTTACCATAGGATTTTATTTATAGTGAATTTTGGCAGTTGAACTGTATCAAACTACAAACGCAGTAACGATGTGTCCATTTATCAACCGTGATTAGATCGCAAACGGAATTTAGGGGAAAACTGACAGCACAGCTCATTCGAGAGATAACGCCCCTACAGAAATCGGAGTAGTCTATCTTTCAGGTCATGCACAGGTCACGGACAATTTCAGTTAGGCCAGTAATACTCAAGTGTATGAAAAAGCAATGATCTGAGACTGAGACAATATGCCTTATATGGAGTAGTCACATGATCAAGGACTGCTAATATTACTACTCATTACTGAAACAGTAGTGCATTTTCAAGCTGGTTCAATACGGAAGTAGGCCATGTGTGAGGAAGAGAAAGAAAACGAAAGAAAATGAAGTCAAAATCGAAACAAAATAAAAAAAAAGCACAAAAAAACCCCAAGCAGCTGTTTAATTCCATAAAAGGTAGAAAAAGGTTAAAAGGAGTCAAGGGGGGGCTAAAGAGACAGCAGGTCTGCTGATGACAGAAAGAGCAGCGAGGGACTCGGTTCAAGCCTTCTGGAAACCACATCAAACAAGCTGTGGATGGCAGCCAAAAAGAGAGAAGCCAACTGTTGCCGGGAGTGCGATGCTGCAGCCCACAGGGGACCTGCTGCTGGAAGACCTGAACTTCTGAAGGTAGAGAAGAAAAATAAACTAAACCCATACAGCACTTACAGGAAAACCAGGATGAGGAGGTGTGCAGTCTTAATGCAAACAGATGTGTACACTCGTACCCAAGAGACTGACTACCCAGCCAGCAGATGCAAACAGCTGTTCCCAGGCTTCCCAGGAGACCCGCTCCCCCATCCCCTCCCGAGCAGCCCCGTCTAGTAAATTGCTTTCCAATAAAAACAGGGGAACCCCTCACACTCACACCCAACTTGTGTGGGGCACACACCTTTACAGCTTTCGCCAAGTCTAAGTTGAAAGATGCCATCACATACCAGAATGTGCTCAACCTGTCTGGCAACTCACAATACAAAACATACAGACGTTATAAAATTGGACTTTATGTTGTGCAGAGAATCCCTTAACTTCAAAACATGAGCACTGTTTTGCTTGGCACAGAACATTTTTTTAAGTATTTTTTGTCATTGAACACATTGATCTGATTGTGTCACACTCGGTGTTAAATGAGAATGTGTTCCTTCAAAAGCAGTAATCGTATTCGTGCCCATGCTGCAACAAGGGGAAAACAAGACCAATTCCTCAACATTTGGGGACATGTGCAAATTACTCACAATGGCTACTGTCACAACAGCTGTGCTGAAGCATGTTTAGGATCCATTCACTGACAGCCACGTTTGAAGATGTATTTTTACACCTTATTGGTGCTTAATAACTTAATAACAGTTTAATAACTAAGGAGTCCTAGGTGTTTAACAGTTAAAGGAAGCCAGACTGTATTTCTCAGTACTTAAAAGCAGCAAAGAATGATACATAAATACCGGTTGCATAGCTTAGCAGTGGTGACTATAAATAAATTGAGACACATTTTGTAAGCTGCTTGTTTTTCTCATTAGGTCGAGACCTGCTGGGTGCCAAGCAAACATGTTGAAATATTGAGTGTGTGTGTGTGTGTCTATCTATATATATATATAAAAAAAACAACCATACATATGTGTAATAGAAATGTGCAACACAGCACATTCACTCTTGTTTCATTAAACCATATATTACAGATAAAAAGGGTGTGTGTGTGTGGGGGGGGGGGGGTGCTGATCTTTGGTCTCCAGTCTACAGTTAAGCGAGATAAAAACAGTAAAGGTTTTGTTTTCTTCTCACATTCCTTAGGGCTGGGTCCTGACGTTTCTCTAAGTTTCCTGTTGATTAGCACACAGGTGCCCTAACAAGATCTGTGATTGAATCCAATTCCGTAAGAAATACTACCTCCCGATCCCAACCTTTAACCTAATATAAGAGTAACACATACTGATGTAATTCATCTTTACCATATAAAGCCACTCAGTTGAAAGGACACCTGCCCTGTTTTGCTGTTCCAATGCGTTCTATATTTGTACCCTTGTAATCTGTCCAGCTTCAATCTTTTCCACTTTCTTGCACATTTATCACTAGACTGAAACCATGGTGCCAGATCATAAGTGCCTCACCCTTTTAAATTAAACAGTGGCATTTCTGATAAAGCCACTAAATTCCTTATCGCGCTGTCCTGGGGAGTGTTTAAAGGCACTGTGTCACTTTTCCTAAACCACGCCACAAGTTATCTTGGTTCGCTGTCAAAAAGCTGGTAATGATAAAAAGAATATTGTTCAAAATAGACGACAAGCCTTGGTCTCATTTGAAAGATAGAGCAGACATTCCTTTGGAAACACAAATTGTCCCAGATTTACTAAAGTACTGCACAATTTCACTCTAGATACAGTTAAAACCAGTAAAAAAAAACAAACACAAAAAACATTAAAGACAACTGTCCTGTTATGTTCTAAAAATGCATAATTTTTCAGATAACTAAGGTTGCATTGAATATGCTGTAGTACATTGCATAATCTGGACATTTGGATAGTTAAGGGACAGCTGTGTTTAAAACACGATTCTCTTATCAGATTTTAATTCACGCTCCCCTGTCTTTTCTAGTTCTCATTTTTTATGGGTGGCCAACATGCATAAAATCAGTAATGCTAACTGTTCAACCACCGCTGTGAACTTGGTTTATTTAAAGTGAAAAGCAGTGTGTGTTCTGGACAGTATCATCTGGAATGCTCTATGATTAAGCTATTAATACACTTTGCAAGTACGTATGATAGAGCTTCAGACTTTCTAAGGCAACCCGTTTTTCTGAGGAGATATTACATTTACTGGGCCTGAACCAGCGTGATCTTTACCTAATAAAATCAAATGTCTCTTCGATAAAATGCAATGACAGATGTTAAAGCAGACATTGTATTATAAACCTTTCCTGAGAGGAGGCGTGGGGCTTGGAGATTACTATGTCACACTACACCAGTCTCAACACAGCTGAAACCCACTGTCACAATTCAGCATTGTCCTGAGGCAAATATCACACATACATACACACAATATATATATATATATATATATATATATATATATATATATTCCCCAATACATATTCTAGAAACCTCTTTTTTTTTCTTCTTTTTTTTTTAAAGTCATGCAGTGGAGTCTAATAAGCACCACTGTTAAAAGGTGTCAACTGTTGGATTTGTTCTGTGTGTGTGTGTGTGTGTGTGTGTATGTGTGTGTGTGTGTGTGTGTGTGTGTGTGCACTTGTGTGGTTATGTTGGAGGTGGTGCTGGTAGTGGATAGGATTTGCTTCTTTCTGCAGGCCCCACAGTCACACTGGCTTGTCAATAAATTTGTTGTTCACTAGCTTTCTGTTACAGATTCATTACCTAATATGGGACCGCCTGCTTTCTGGGTTATTTCGAGTGTGTGTGATAATACTCTCTCTCTCTCCCTCTCTCTCTCTCACATGTTGGATTAGGGTCCTGTAAATGTCCTTCTTTGCATGGCAGTTAGCAACAAAACAATGTGGGGAAAACAGCTTGATTCAAGAGCCACCGAGTGCAGCCCTCGGCTGTTCAGCTCTGAGGGAAGCAGATAATCACACTCAGTGCACAAAGTGTGCAAATAAACCAACACAAACAGTGACACTTGGGTATCTCTTCAAGCAACGCTGCAGAAAATGATGAAAGTAACTAAAAACTATTTAATCTGAATTTCGTTTTTTTAACTTTGTCGTTACTATTTTAGTTTTCCGTGGCTATTTGGTCTTTTTTCTTTTACTCCTATTTTGCATTTTGATACGGCTTCATAACTCAACCCAACTCCTCTTGTTGTTGTTGTTTTTTTTTTTTTTCTAAGAACAGTACGTTTCTGGAAGGTCAAAAAATGAATTACAAAGGGCGTAAAAAAAAAACAACAAAAAATCAACACAACAGTGCAGAAACCCACACAATCCCAAGCCTGTGATTAGTTATCCAAATTCACGTGACGCCGTGCCTCGCTATTTATTTATTGACTTGAAGAAATGAACATAGAAAAACCTTTTGATAACTGAAGCATGCAGATTTATTCCAAAAGGGTACTTCTTTTCAAAAGCTGAAGAATAGTTCAAACACAAGCAGCAGATGGGTAGTAGTTTAACCCTAAGGGTAGCTTCTCTAGCTGCACAGTCCCCTATGAGCTTCACCATGTAGATGTCGGTATATGGTCCAGGTTATGTGAAGATGTTCTGTAGGCTTTACAAAGCTTTACGGAGGCAATCATTGAGCATTAAATCATCAGACCTTGAATTACGGGGGGAAAAAATATATATTTTTTCTTTTGAATGCGAAATTTGACATTTTTGTCCTCCTCAGTAATTCTTAATCCCGTACATTAACTTTTCTGACCACCTTGCATTGCCATTTTTTTCTCCGCTGCTCGCTCATTAAACAGCCCGCTGGAACAGCCCCCATACAGTCTCTCACAGTTCCATAAAAAGACATATGCAAGCCAAAAAATGTATTCACTGCTACCGTTAGCTGAGAGGCAAATAAGCTTGTACCTCACATTCTTCCCATATATGAAGCAGCAGGTGAGGAAAACTAAACAGTACTTGTCCTCTGCTACATTACTCTGACTTTAGCTGCATTAACCCCAAACTCTGGTCTGTTTGAGAGTTTTAAAAGGGAGGGTGCTGTGGCTTTAAAAATTCCTGGTTGCCTTTTGTTTGAGATTTCCTGCATTGTCCCCTCTTCTGCTCACTTTTTCAGCTGTGCCACAGCTTTTAAAATCACACTACGTTCAGAAATCTTGCAGAAATATGCAAGAAAGCAATGCAAACAGCAACTGGGAAACGGGAACAGCCGGCAGGAAAATGGGGCCGAAAAAAAAGAAAAGCTCAGTTTCCCAGCTGTCGTTCTTAAATCACTGGGCAGTGCTCCGCAACAAGAGGCTGCAGACCAGTTTGAACAGGAAAATGGTAGGAGGGGGGTACAAAATAAAAATATCTAAATGTGTCACACTCAGGTCATGTTAAATTTGAGAGGTACTTTTTAAAATGACTTTAAACTAAACCGACACCTTTTCTTGTTTGTTTAAAATGGAAAAGCGTTGCTTTTATTCACAATATGTAGTTGCAATTAGCAAATGCTTTTACTGGCCATAACCATTTGTACAGGTATAAAATAATGCAAGTTAAAACAAAGTAATAGTAGCATGTGATTACCACCCCCCCCCCCCCCCCCCCCCCAAAGGAATTCACTCACACAGTATTAGTTTCCTTGTTTTAACGATGTAAGATCAGGCCACACAGTGACAGCAGCACTGATAATGTCAAATTATCAGTGTGATTTAAAAATGTGCTGTCAGAGAGTAGCCAGATTTTCAACCGGCTGCTAAACTTAGTTGCATTTGGCTGCTTTGGATACCGATAAAATTAATCCTGACTGTTCACTGCACAACTACCACTGATTTGACACCAAATAGGAACTGTGATTTAAAGGGCTTTTACACACTTCTTAATATAAGCAGGAGATAAACCCAGACATTACACTAAACTGAAAAGGCAGGGCTTTAAAGACAAGGAACATTTAGCAGTCGCAGGCCAGGTTTGTTATTAGAAGATTTCGTGTTTTTTGTATGAGTTGGGGTAACGAGAGAATGCTGACCTGAACTGAGCATGTGATCCCGAATTCCAATAGAGTTATCAGGATAATCAAACTGGAGCAGAAGGAGAGGACAGGGAGGAGCACGTTAACAGTCCAGTTTACCCGAGGAAAATTTCAAATTGCATAAACATAATGTGACGCTGTCATCAAATGTCTGAGGACGTGAGGACACGACTCACCGTGTTACCAAGGTCACAGTAATTGGCAGCCAGCCTGTCTACCTGATGATGTCTCAATCTAGGTCTGATTGGAGCAAGTTCCAGTGTTCTCACGACATACCAGTCCTGATACTAGACTAGCAGTAAAAGGGCAAATGCTTTCAACAGAGAGGCCAGAGAGATGAATAGTGAGAACAAGACATGCTTGTAACACACTGGAGACAACTCTGCCCAGGATATAGAGAATACAGGTGTCAGACAGTACCATGAAAAAAAAGCAAGTTTTTGAGAATGCATGCCAAGGAATTTTCATTTGGATATACAGGTGTCGCCATTATACTGAGTCACAGAGACCTGCACCTCATGAACAGGATGATAAACACTCATGCGACACAGCAGTAGTGGACCTGTACTGATGATGCCAATCCTGAGCTTATACAAAGGTGTGTTAGTGGCTATGATTCAAATACGTTTAAGACCCTTTCGCTGCCTGCCTTATCACGGTTTAGTTCAACTTTCAATTTCTAACTTGCATCATAAAGTGTAGTGCAGATTAGTAAAGCAAATGCCAAGTATGTTAAAAGACACATGAAAGTGGTACAGTGTGCAAAAAAAAATAATAATCACAGTAAATCATGCAAATTAATGAACATGGCAAATGCCAGGCTGTAGAAAGCATTTCAAAACCGCGTTGCAAAAATTAGTTTTCAACAGTAAACTTTTATAGTATACTATCGGGAAAAACAGTGATCTTATTTAATTCGACCTTCACATGCGTTCTACTAATAAGGATAAATTAGGAAGATATAATCGAAACTAGTACGCAACTCTAACAGATGTGTGTTAAGCAGAGTTCAAAACATTGTGCACAGGGCACCACTATTTGCATAATCCTGTGCCTCGCTTTCCCCACCCCAACAACATAATCTAGTTATTCACACTCATATCTAGCCCCGAACAAGGAGACCCGGCAATACATAACCTTTCCAGTCATTTTTGCAATGCAAATTGAATCCTCAAATTTATTTTTTCCATAAAGGGTAGTTCCCTTGCATAACTAACCCATTCCTCTCTGCAGAAAAATAGTTTTCTGTGACACTGCTGGTGCACAGTTCTACATCGAATGCAAAATACTACGTCAATTATATTAAAACTTCAGGTATCAACATTAACAACTTGTTACGCACAGCTAACCTGAGCATACAAAGAAAAATCACCGCTATTTATTATGAGAAGCATGACCCCCCTGTATATTGGTCAATCTGGACTGATACATTTGTTACTGGACACTGTACATCCTGCACACTGGTCACCCTTACCTACAGTCTTACACATTATTACAAAATATCTATATGTAATGCAAACCAAACAAATGCAGGTGCAAATGCCAAAAAAAAGATGAATAAAGATCATTATTATCTAAAAGGGTTCCCTTTTGAAATGGTTAAAAAAAAAGAAAGATCTGCTAGACACCCACACAAAGTTTACATCCGATGTGCTGTCCATTTTCAATGACTCCTTTTCCCCGCATCGGAATAAACTATTTTATGTCTCCAAATATGCAGATCATTTTGTTTAATGAAAGATGCTTGACGTCTCAGATCCAATTAATATGCAAATGCAAGCGAGGATTTATTTGTGACATTCTGTATGGGTGAGAGAAAACAAAAAGGCCTCTTAACAGAAACACTAATTGCTGTGACTGATTGTCACATATCATCATTCACTCCAAATCTTCTAAATACCAAATTTCAGATAAAATTCTCACTCGCGGTTTCTGTGGATTTATTTACAAAGGGGGTTGTATATCTCAAAGCGCCTGGCTAAGCCTTCGCTCAGTTTTTAAATGGGAGAGAGCTCAGCCTCAAAACAGTCCCCTTTTCCCTGTTTAAAACTGCAATACCCTGCGCTTACTGAAACTAACTGAATATTTAAATGGCCAAGTGTTAAAACAAAAATGTGCTTATGTTTAAATAAAATTCGGAAAGCATTTGAAGAAATGCACAAACATTGTTTTTAGTTTAAATCCTTCTTAAAGACCAATTGTTACTTTTAAAGCATCTTACTTGCACGGACTTCAGATCAACATGTTTCGTCACCAATGAACTTCACAAGCCTTCTCAGTTCTGATGACTTCACAACTATAGCCTACCCTTCTGTGTCTGTCAAAGAATCTCATTTTAAACTTCAGATGCATTGATTTGCTCCCACTGTGTTAAGTAATGGGGGATTTAGACGGTTATAACATTTAGTGATGTCAATCTTTGGTAAACACGACATTTTCACCCCAATGGAAGAAATAAAGTCGTAATTAAATATAAGGGGAGCTAATGGTGTTCTCGATTTCCAGATCTGGTCAATTGATACCTCTACACCAAAATAATTCAATGTAGACATGTAATATTTTTGATTGCATACCAATATGAAACGATAGAACATCTTTACTTTAAATTCCGTTTTTTTAGATAACCCTTTTAGTGCTACACTATACTATATGTACATGTATTTTAATATAGCTCCAAACCATTTCCAAACTAATGCAGTTTACCTCCTCCTTACAAAAAAACCCCCAAAAAACGCTGATTCAGATCG
This sequence comes from Acipenser ruthenus, assembly GCF_902713425.1. Taxonomy (NCBI): domain Eukaryota; kingdom Metazoa; phylum Chordata; class Actinopteri; order Acipenseriformes; family Acipenseridae; genus Acipenser; species Acipenser ruthenus. The sequence goes on from NC_081215.1 coordinate 3,140,290, forward strand.
ATGATATATTTATTACTGTAAAAATAAAATCCCTAATGTAGCGCCACTATTAAAAGTGGTTAATGGACAGGGCAATATACTTGGAGCCTTGGATTTTAATGCACAATGTACAGAATATGGTCTGCATGTCTTCATGCTAGCCCATCGCAAACATGATTGACTCCTACGCCACCCTCTTTGTCCTTCAAGTCATGCACCCCCATCAGTTTGAGAGCCAGAGTACCTGTCAATAGCTTTTTATTATGAGCAGATCCCAATGGCTCTTCCCTTTGCACCGTGAGGAAAACGTCGAGAAGCAGCAGTCACACAGGTGAATGAAACCTCATGAGAACCTAGGGATTGCTGGAATGGTTACACACCGAGGGACTGGTTTAATTTGTTCAATATTTTCTCTCCCTTACAAAACAAATAAAGTTGGATGCTGTAATGATGTATTACCTTCCAAAGGCCAACACATCCATTATGCCGAGTCTGCCTGTAGTTTTAGTATCTAAGATTGAAACATATCTCTTTGATTTTGCCTTTCACTATCGAGCAGTTTGGAGCTCTTTTGGCTTGCCGTTTAGTTATTTTTTGTAAAGCGTCCTGGGATGATTGCACATGAAGGATGCTATATAAATGAAATTGGTATGGTGCGGCATGATCATTTAAGAAGGTTAAAAAAAAACAGCCAATTATGGATTCTCTACTGGGTTTACCTTAAAATGGTACCACGCTTTCTTTAGCTTTTAGGTTATATCAGTTTCAGTGGGAATCCCCATTTCAGTTGACAGTGTCTTTTTTATATCACCGGGAGCTGTTCACTGCCAGTCATCAAGATTAAAAATATATGCATTTTTACGAATGCAGAAATTGCGTGCTGTGTATTATAAAGGTGGCAGTTCCTGAGGTGAGGGTTTTAAAAGGGAATAGGGGAATATGCTTATTATGATGTCAGTGCACCATGGCCCTGTGTGTGGTTGTATGTGCTCGGAATGATGAGGTAATTACTTGTCTTCATGGCAAAGGTTGAAAAGTGTTATTCTGCAGCGGAAACAGTAAACAGATCTCAGATGAGTTAGAGGTTTAGCTGTTTGTGTGCCTCCAAACATGGGTTGCAGATAAGGCGAGCCGTTGTTTCGAGGGCCCACAAAAACCAGCCACTTTGCTGGAGAGATTTGGGAGCTGTCTGTCAAAATGACAGGCAGCTTTAATCCCCGCCAGGAACAAATCGAGCAAAACAAATAAGCCCCAAATGAGAGAGAAAAAATAAGTTGGGAGATGCTTAAAGTTTTCTTTTTTTTATATATAATATAGCTTTTAATTTTTAACTAATTCTAAGTGATAAAAGGCAAAATGCTAAAGATAACTTTCCAGAGTTGCGCAAGATGTTATTAAAGTGCCAAAACTCTCCCATTACGCTTTCTAAATGATATCCTGTAGATTAAAACCAACTATGATGAGCTTTGCAAGTCGCAGACTAACTGGAATTAAACCTCCTCTGAACCCACTCTCAGATCTCTTGCCTGAAAGAAGCTTCAAAAGCTGTCTGCAGCAACTGACTGCTGCTTTGCCTGTAAATAACATTAAAAAAGCGACATCTGAAACAAGTTGTACACAGGCAGAAAAGCAACTCTTAACAACAGATTTATTCCTGGTTCACACTAAAGTGCTTCTAAATTTCTGCCGGTGTGTAAAGCTGTGGTTTGGGTGTTTCCATAGCCTTGCGACACTGGGGTGAGGTACTGGTCTACACCATGCTTCAGAACTCAAGCGATTTATACTGCTCCTTGGACTTTGGGTAGGTAAGATTTCAAACCAACCCATATGTGCTGGCTGCAATGCACCTTTACCACTGAACAATGAGGTGATTAGAAATTCAAATCATGGGCTCCCGAGTGGCGCATCCAGTAAACCCAGATGCGCCCTATAGCCTGGAGATCGCAGGTTCGAATCCAGGCTATGTCATTGCCAACCATGACCGGGAGTTCCCAGGGGTCCCAGGTCGGCAGGGCAATCCATGGTTCACCGCGCACCAGCCACCCCTGTGGCTGAAAGGGCATCTGCGGGTCTGCAGTGGAGCCATTCAGATCTGTGTTGTCCTCCAGCACTATAGGTCTGATGGCTTTACAGTGCGAAAAAAAGATGGCTTAGCAGGGACACATTTCGGAGGACGCGTGTGTCAGCCACCGTTTCCCAAGTCGCCGGGGGGTTGCAGCGGTGAACCAGGATTAATAATAACACAATTGGCAATTGTAAATTGGGGAGAAAAATGGAGTAAAAATCACTGGCAAAAACTAAATTAAAAAAAAAAAAAAAAAAAAAAAAGAAATCATTAATGTTGTACAAAACAAAAAACTCAAGCACTCTGTCCGTCAAGAAGCTCTAATGATGATTAATAATGTCCATACTGAGAAGTAATAACACTTTAAGGTATTGCCTACCATGCCCCCAATGACCCATGCGGACAGTTCTAGTAAATTGCTGTCTATAGGCGGTTGCCTCTACTGAGCAGGGGTCAGGTGACTTCACAGCCCCTCTCTGCATGTCCTGTAACAGTATCCCTGGACAGAGGTTTTGCAATATCAAGTTAAATTCCAGCACTACACGTGCAACAATTTCAGAGCGGCATGTCTCCTTTTTCAAGGCCAGATGCTTTCTCTTTTCTGCTTTAATTTCAGTTGATTAAATATCCCTGTAAGTCAGCCTGACCTCTCTGGTAGAGAGAATGGGTGCCGTGACTCAAGGAGCTAGGAATGATGTCATGGCAGCAATGTGATGATGCAATCACCTCAGCTACACCTTGTCCTGTAACTCTGAACCCTGTGCTCTTGCTTGGCTTGGCACAGTAGGTGGCACCACGTCTGCACACACTCACACTGTGCTGCAGAGATGAAGACCTGTGGATGCCCAGAGCTGTTACACTGCATCCAGAAGGCAAAACGGGTGCCATGGCTGTCAGCCAGTAAGAAGAAGAATAAATCAGGGGTGAATCTTCCACTCCCGGTCTTTGTTCCAACCCTGTTCTTAATTGTTTAATTGAACCAATTAAACCAGCATTCTGACTCAAGCAGTTCATTATCTCATTTTACCTGTTAAACCTGAAGTGGAATGGCCCTCCAGGACTGTGATTGGACACCCCTGGAATAAATATAGCCAGGGCCTGATTTCAAGCTAGTGTAAGGTTTTTTGGTTCAAAACCAGCAACTGCAAATGCTTCTTTCTTGTTTCATGTCAGTGGTTCCCCAAAACGGTCCTGAGGACCCACTGTGTCTGCTGGTTTTCATTCCAACTGAGCTCTCAATTACTTAACTAGACCCTTAATTGAACTGATCATTTGCTTAATTAGACCTTTATTAATTGTTTTCAGCTCTTAACAGTTGCATATTTCAAGTTAGCTGTAACATTTTATAAGTAACTTGAAATCTGCAACTGTTTAAGCAAATGATCAGTTCAATTAAGGGTCTAGTTAAGTAATTGAGAGCTCAGCTGGAATGAAAACCAGCAGACACAGTGGGTCCTCAGGACCAGGATTGGGAACCACTGTTTTATGTTATTAATGGAAACTTTGAAATTGCTTTAAAACATGTGTCCCAGTCAAAATCCCCTAAACCAGGGGGGTCTCCAACCCTGGTCCTGGAGGGACGGTGTCCCTCCTGGTTTTTGTTCTAACTGTACACTAAATTAATTTCCTCCAGAAAAAGGATGATATAAAAAAGCAGATAAAAAAAGGAAATGAATAAGTAAATAGTTCAAAATGATTACCCTCTGATACGACAGTAAGAGAATGATCATTCTTTCTCTCATCCAAACACTAGCCTTTTTTTACATGATGCTTCTAAAACTCTATTTTTCTTTTCCTACGTAATCTCAACTTCTTTAGCGCTTGAAAGCTGTTGTGGGAAAATGGTACTTGTTTGGGTGAGTAATGGAAACACACTGTGCTGCAAGCTGCCTCTCACTGGCTACCTCACTGACAACACTCCAAGGCCTACAACTTGATTAAATGCATAATCCACTACTCCCCATCCCCAGTGATTTAGTGTGCCTTTAAATCAGCTTGCGCACACATAAAAACCTCAAATAAAAATCACCAAGAAAAACCATTGCACTCTAACTGTTCTATTAAAACGATACCTAGCCCGTCCTTCCCCTTTCTTCCCTGCAATACAGTTTATTCCACATGAGCGCATATCTTAATTTTTTTTTTTTGTAAGGTATGCGTATAAAATATTTAAAGTTTAAAATGTCACAGTTGAAACATCAAATGCACGAGTCGCTCATTAATCACCCTCAGATAGAAGTCGAGCTCCCTTTTAAGGTTATAACCCTTTGAAATGAGCAAAAATAACATTTTTGACCTTGAGGATGAGACAAACTCATATAAAACGTATAATAATTTCCAGTTTGAAAGGAAAGAGATATCTGTGGCCTCAAACTGCAGCGGGTGAGTTATGGGAACACCAAACAGGTTCCATTTTCATATTTACAACGAGCCGTTGCAGTTCATTTGAAACTGTATCAGCCAAACTGTATGAAACAAAACTAGAGGAAAACATCAAAAGGAGCAACTGTAAAACTGAAATCCACTGGGCCCAGCTTCCTGGAATGTATAAAACATGCAGTTTTTTCATGGAGTTTTATTAAATGGTGCATGGCATTTTCATTACTCAAAGAAATTAAATTCACTAATTTTCCTTACAAGCCTAGCACGTCTGCTATTTTAGGGAGGTGCATATAAATGAACAATTGTTTCAACACCTACACAGAGAAAAATGACTGCAAATCTACCTTTCAAAGATAAAGGTCTAAAAGCAATTACTGTATTTTTTTGTATTCTAATCTTTTGATGGATTATCATTTAGATATTATTTAGAAGCAATGCGTGATAAATAAAATAATGCTTCTACTTAAACTGTAACCTTGCTGGAGTAAATGTTTATGCATGAAAATGATTCAGTTCAGTTACAATATCACACATTGAGAAAATAGGTCTCTTCCCTTATGACTTCAGTTATTTAAAAGCTAACAGATTACAAATAGAGCAACGTGCTTGGAAAGTTCATGCAAGAGCAAAATAAATGTAAAGCCCCTAACTCTAATGTCTGCAAGACAGTGTCTCTCTCTCTCTCCTTCTTCTACCAAAACAAATATTTATGCACACACTCAGAAATTGCACAATCCTACATTCCATCTGCAAACAAATATGCCAATACCATGAGGAAATAGAGCAAATGCATGATCAGAGCAAAAATCTGCACGGTGCAAAAGTGCAAATGTAAAGTACTTTATACTGTGCAAAAGGTGCATGTACAGTAATGGAATACCGGTTTACTGTACAGTAACATAGACACATGTGCATTGAAAAGCAGTGCATGATGTAAATGCAAAAAAGTGTAAATTGTGCAAAATGGGAGGATAAAGTACAGTTTGCTACAATACCTAAAAAAAAATGCACCATGCACAAAACAAGAAGGCAATTAAGAAGCATGTGGTTAACACACAGGAAAGTACAGTATAAACTTTAAGATAAGAAACACAGTCTGAGGCATTTCATTTTCAAAGTTTCAGAGAGAATGGTGTAATTAAACAGCAAATACTATGAGCAGAAGACACATCCAGACACTGATACAATCCACACACCACACTTTCTGTGCCTCCCTTCATGGTGTGTTTTGAATTTGGACTTTCTGAAAATCAGCACATTAGAATAACTTACAAATCACTTAATGTGGTGTAAATCTTGAAAAGTGCAGTTTAATGTGTACCACATGTTAATAAAGAACTCCCATAAAATAAAGATTTCATTGTGAATGGATGCTACTCATAAGTGAGCAAAGGCTTTGGAAAGCTGGGCGATAGGAAAGGCAAGCTCAGAGTTTGTGGAGTGCAGCGCAGATAGGGATCCCCTCGCAGAGATGAAGCAACGAAGCCAGCCAACCGGAGCTGTGCCAGCCTTCAAGACTAGAGACGAAAAGCTGATCACCTTCTCCTTTCAGGAGGATCAAGCACACATCTAACAACATCATTTGAGACTGCGTTCCCCTATTGGGTCCTATAAAATCTTAAATTTAATGTGTAGATCATTTTCATTAAAATGTAAAAAGGGACCGCGCGACAGTGTATAGCTTTTTATTTTTAAACCATAGCAACTTTCAAAGAAATCACTTCATTATGCGCTTAATGTACGTTTGATTAAAATCATGCTAACCCAGTCTGACTCTGTAAAACAGAGCACCCAACAGTACTGTAGTTTGATTTTAATCAAGCAGAATTAGGTTAGTATCTTGTGAAAGCATGATTATTTTGAAGACAAGCCTGGAAACCACTAAAGCAATGTTGTCGCCCCCACGAAACCCATTAAGTAATATATTCAAAGACTCTCTTAGACTTACAAGTTTAGATAAAGGGTTACAGAAACTATGAGGGCACACACTATAGTACAATACAAACAGTCTTTAGTGTGTGAATGACAAATTTCCATTCTGCCTGCTAATGCAAGTGCAGACACGGTTACTTAACCAGGAGACCTTGCTGTATTGTAAAGAGTACCAGAGCTACCACTCTGGCTAATTCAATTGAAAGAACCAAAATAAAGCTGTTACATAGTTTAGACGTATTGGAACTGTAATGTGGAACAAATGACCATTTGGAGTAGTACAATAACCCAGGTTAGGAACCCTTGCCTTGCATTATGCATTACAATCTGTAGCCGTGTCATAGGTTTCTGTATAGAACACGCCAAAACTCCCGAATGATACCATATATTTTCTGTATGGATTATTATAGTATGACTTCAACCAACAAGTTTCAATCAATTTCTCTTCTGTTTTTTACTGCATATGATAAAGCTTTCATCCTATACATTCAGCAGCAGTGCTCGGAAGACGTGACGAGATGAAGAAATCCGAACTATAATCACTAAATTATACAGGGTGTGACGAGGCCATCTAGTTTAACGGTAATCATTACAGATATAAAACACTAATTGCGAAGAATCCGGTACTTTTCTATCAGCCGGGCACTTGTGACCGCATTCTAAGAGGGCTCATTTCACTTAAGCTTTAAGTGGCAGAACTAAGTGAGTTCATTATTTTGTCACTGTCCCTTTAACAAAAAAAAAATGAGCTGTTTCATCTTTTCAAAAAAATCCTGATCCACCACCCAAACCACCACACGTGCCCTTTTCCTGTGTCTCTTTATTACTCCACAGTGATCCTCTTAAGAAGATCTCTTCTCCCATACACAACCATATGTTTTCAGTTAAGCCTAATTTCTTTTTCTCTTCCTTTTTAAAACATGCATTCTCTTGGCAGACGTATTTAAGAGTCCTTCTCCTTTCTTTTTTTGACCGCGCTTCTCACTTAGTTTCTCAAAATGCTGCGTTTTAAATTAATTTACAGCCACAACAAAAAGGGTTCAGATTTTTAATAGCATTGTAAGTAATTTAAGGTAATCCACTCCAGATTTCGATATTAACCTTTGAAATAGAGTTCAGGCAGCTACTAAATTGCAGCTGGCTTTGACGAACAGAGAGGTTGCTGCTGTGTGGGTATTTGTTTGGAGGGGAGCTGTAAGTGGTGGGGAATGTCACTGGAACTGTGTAAACCTGCTGGGAGGCAACGGCAGTTAACCCCTGTCTTGACTCACTTCCAAAATTCTAGCGATTACCCAATCCACGCTGCATCACCTGACAAGACTTTATACCAAGTTGTTAACCACCTTCTCCCTGCACCACAGACTTACAGCCGACTCCTGTCCCTGGTCTGTGGTTCAAACCCAGGCTGGCTCAAATGGTGTCAGTGTGGGATACAACCCCGACACGAATGCAGTGAGACTTTACTTAAAATCCCAGTAAGCTGGAACAGACAGCAGTGTAAAAAGCCTGCAGTTCAACTATATAAGGCTGGTTAGAATGTAGTGACAGTGCCTGTAGTCTGCTGTCTGCTGTTTGTGTTAATTTACTGCACTTTTGCTGCTGTCACTTTCCAGAAGGATATATTGAGCACCAATTGGGCAAGCTGTACAGCTGCTAACTTTCAAACAGGCTGCAGAGGGAGAATGAGCAGCCGTTTATTGAAAAATAAGATGTCTAGTAGGCTGTCACTAAAAAAAAAAAACTGAGGCACATATTTCTTTTCATTTCACAAGATGACACCTTATAGTGCTTGCTTCACTGCAAAGAGAAATACCCAGATTGCTTGTTTTTTAAAAAATTTGAATTATTATATTTATTTATTCTTTAAGTCAGGGAGGGTGCAGATTTTTGGTCCCACCCACCTTCCATAAGTTGAAAAGAGACCTTGTCAGGATGGCCATCTGGAACAGTTAAATCTCCTTTCTGACGCCAAACTATTGATTATCTGTTGTATTGCTGGTAAATTTTTCCCTGAAACCGTATGTCAGGATTTGCAGATCATACCTCGTTTATATAACTGTGTAACTCTAATCAGAGATGCTAATTGCATGTTTTTTCCCCTTGCTTGGCACCAGAACTTCAACAGTGCAGTGTGCTGTATTTGAATTGACACTGATGTACTAATTGCTACTCCACTGGATCCAGCCAGCGCAAACTACAGCAAAAACAATGTGGAAAACAGACATGCTAAAAACAAGCAGTCACAGCTACTGATTATTTAATTACACAAGTGAGGAAAATGTTATTTGCCTAACACTTACTTCTGCAGCGACTTCTGTTACCAGAGAATCTGCATTTAACACACTGAAAACAAAACTAGAAAGTAGGATCTAATTTAAGGTTCCCCGAGATTCCTTTCAGAAGGCTTACTAACCAATTAATCAATAACAATCAATCAGCTATCTGCCTGCCCTGGGTAGTATTTACTGGTCTGAAAAATACACCCAATTGATTAGATCTTTAAGCAGCATTCCGCTGCACAGGGCAGCCTGCTAAGAATGTTACACTTTAAATAATAGACTTAAGTCTTACCTGGAGTGATCTGGAAAAGGAATTTGAGAAAGGAACAATTTTATTTGAATTCAAAAAGTAAACAATCAACTATGTCTCCTTTAAAAACAAACCGTTTTTTTTAATTGCTTACCAAGAAACATTCATCTCAAAAGCCACAGCTAACAAGCGCTGAAAATGCAGTTTTGTCAACAATGCAGACAAAAGCAATGCTAAATATTAAGACTGCAGCCCCAAATAGTGCCTACCTGAATCTGACCCTTTTTAACCAGGTTTAATCAGGCCTGCGTCACCACAATTAAACAGAGAAACACCTCTTTTTTTGGCATATGTTAAACAATAAAATATTGGGCTTGGTGAGATATTTCAAATTGCATTAAAAAGAGTTGTTTACCCACATTGCAACAGACTTACTAAAAGTAAACATACTCCTCCGATACTCCTGTGATAACCTTTTAGTGACGACACTATCTTTTCTGAGAACTTTCTGAGAACTAAGGAGACTGTTGAGAAAGTCTCGATTAAGTCATTTTAATCTACAATCAATTATTTCAAACCATTTATTTCAATCAATTATTTCAAACCATTTCAAAAACGCACGTTCAGCGCCAAGCAAAGGAGTTTGCTGTGTATAAGTCAAAGCATGCAGATCAGACAGAACTGCCCAGAATTAATATTATGTACAGTAAACTTTTAGGGCTGTGTTACTCAATGAGAAAGTTACATGTTTTTTTTTGTTTGTTTTTTTTATGGTTACTATAGCTTTAATTGTTGGAGGATGGCATAAATGTTTAATTTTGAATGCCTAAAACACACACATAACAAACCCAATACCTGTTGGTTGTTGAAAGTAGAATGCCTTGTAGCAATTCCCATGCTACATAATGTGGGTGTAAGTCTCACCCACCTGTCCCTTTAATTAGGGTCAGTAGCCTGGCCAGGTCAAAACTTCATTTCCCATAGTTCCTTGCAACCACCCTCTATTCATCCTCTCTCCCCATTGGCTCATTCAGATTTTCACCCCTCCAATCTCAGAGCTCCTTAGTAGCCAGCAGTTGTATTAAAGCTGGCTAATCAGGCCTGAGAGAGACTCCCTTTCTCAGAGGAATCCATTTAACTACAGCATTTTCTTTACTTAAATTTCAGTGAATCCATTACCATCCTTAGATAATTCCAGTGCATCCGTTCATTTTCTTTTGTCACTGTGCTTTGTCTAAACTGCTCTTTTTGTTTTCACTGTTACTTGTTTAAGTTTAGCTGTTTTTCTAGGTCTGTTTAGTGTTTGTTGTTTTATGTGTGACAGCCTCCATTTTTTCCTGATCCTCCTGATTTTTTCCAAACAACTGTTCACCATTCAACTCAACACTACTGGACAGTCTCAACAATTTCAACGTACTCAATGTTTTCAACCTTCTACAATCACCATCATTTCGGGACACTTTGCTGGACTGCCTTATTTGTGGGTGAGATCATTTCTTTTTCGTTTGGATTGTTTCTACTTTAATTTGATACTTTGTTTCCTGTATTTTTTGTTATTTTGTTACTTTGTATGGATTTCAATTACCCTGCTTTACTGGACTTGTTGGGCCTACCTGTCATTCTCCCACCATTGCCACAGAGACTGTTAAATGTAATTGTTTCCACAAGTCACTGTTTTTCGTCTGTATCTATTTATTTATCCTTGTTCTTTATCTGTGTGTGTTGTGTTTGTGAGTGTGGGTTTATTGGAGACCCTCCGGACACCATTCATTTCTACTTTGTGAATCTGTTTAGCCTTCTGTTTGTCCCTACATATTTATCTGTACCAGCTTTATTCTTACCTGTTACCTGCAATTATTTGAATTCCTTTTTTATCATTATTCATTTCATTCATTTGTTCATTTTTTCATTTGTTGACATTATTGTTCACAATAATAAACCGATTGTTCATGAAATTGACACCTCTGACGTCCCTGCTTTTGCTGTCTGTCACTCTTGCTGACTTATTTAGCTATAGGAATAGGGCCAGTAGTCTCTCCTTAGGGAGGACAGTGCAACTGCTTCTCAGTTGTGCAGAGTGATCGTTACAGAATTGGTGGCCCGTACGGGGACCCTTTGTGTCATTAAATTCAAGTCTAAATTCATCAGTTTAAATTGTTGGGAACTTAATGTCAGAAATGGAAAATCAGACCTTGACTTTGCTAAACTTCTCTGAGATTGGAGATAGACCCCATGTGACTATCAGAGAGCCTATCATAGAGATAACCACCCGCATTAGTGACCTGTACATTACACAGGAAGGGGCAGATCTTTCTGGAGGCGATGATGATGAAGGGAACCTTACTGACAGTGTTGCGATAGGGCAATTGACTGAGCACTGTTCCCATCTCACTGACCGTGTTGAGCAACTGGAAACACAGCTGTCTGAGTTACAGGAGAGCAGCATTAATCGTGAACAGGTCCTGCGAGGTTACATCGAAGGATGCTTCGCAGATATGGAGAATCGAAGGCAAGAGGCCCTTGATGAAATGGATCTGGAAGTGGTGAAGTGCCTGAAACGCCGGGATGTGCTGTGGGGAGAAGAGCTGAAGAAACTCTTCAAAAAGACCAGCACCCCTCGTCTACCACTTTCTTTGCCGTCTTTCTCCTCTAGAAAGCAGTCTGCACCACAACAATTCTCCTTTGACGGTGGGTCTGCTGATTACCATGGCTCCAGAACTGAAGGAAGTCTTTCCCAAGCAAAGCTGCCCATTAAAATCAACTTCCCAGAGTTTGGCAGGGAGGCCAGCAGCGATGCCATTGACTTCCTGGACAAATGTGATGAATTCCTAGCGCTACGACCCATGACACCAAATCAGATCCTGGCAACCATGTCCAGTGTGCTGAAAGGCTCAGCAAAGAGCTGGTGGGTTGCAGAGCGCAAGGGAATCCACTCCTGGGAACAGTTCAAGACTGTCTTCCGTCAAGCCTTTCTGCCGTCTGACTTCCAGACCGAAGTGGAAGACCGACTCCGCTCCAGAGTCCAGCTGCCTGACGAGCGAATCCTTGACTTCGCCTATGACTATCGTGCCCTATGTCTGCGCTGGAAGCCAGACTTGGAGGAGTCTGAGGTGGTTCGACGGATTCTCAACAGCTGTAATCCCAAAATGGCAAGCTGTCTGAGGGGAACGGTGAAGACAGTGGCAGAACTGGTGCGCATCGGGACCCAGGTGGAGAGAGACAACGCTGCTCAGCGGGAATACTGGGTCAAGGCAAAATCCAGCAAAGCCGTTCAGGACAATAGGAGCCATAAAGGAGCTATGAAGAAGCCGGCAGAGGTCAGCATGGTGAGAAACCAGAAGAAGAAAAATATAGTTCCTGCTGCAAGCCTGACTCTGCTGATCGTGGATGTGGGCGTTCGAGGGATCCAAGGGCCTGCAGTCCTGGACACTGGGAGCACCTTCACTCTAATGAGAGAGAGTCTCTGGAGGAAGATAGCTCATTCAGGGGAAGAGCTGGAGTCTGCACAGGACCAGTATTTCATGCTGGCAGATGGACAGTCACACCAGGCCAAAGGTCAAGTTCGCCTCACTTACCTTCTCCACGGAGAGATCTGGTTTCTAGGCACATATATCCTACAGGATCATCACCTGACGTTTCCCCTTGTTCTAGGCTTGGATTTCTTGGAGAAAACTCATACCCAGATTGACATTGTCAATAGGCAGTATGGTGTCAAACATCAGAAGGATTTCTCCTACCATCCTTTTTTGCCACGGTATGAGGGGGAAGCTTCCTGGGACAGGTCCTTATCGAGTGTCAGCCTCTACTTCCATACATCTTGCCAGCCACCTACCACCTCTGATCCAAAACCATGCCAACCGGCGAAGGTGACCATGACCATCACTTCAGCTGAACCATCTCCTGTCGAGCAACAACTCCAGAACCTCCAGCAAAAGTGGTCTTCAGTCTGTACTGATAAGTTGGGAATGACAACAGTCACCCGTCACTCCATCTCCACTGAGGACGAAGTCCCTGTTCGGGGTCGACTGTATAGAGCGTCTCCACTGAAGAAGGCTTTAATCAAGGAACACGTCCAAGACATGCTTCTGGACGGAGTTATAGAACCATCTAACTCCCCATGGTCCTCTCCAGTGGTGCTCACAGAGAAGAAAGATGGTGGTTACAGGTTCTGTGTGGACTACAGAAAACTGAATGCAAAGACTGTCTTTGATGCATATCCCATGCCCCTCATTCATGACATCCTGGAGTCCCTGAGTGGTGCTGCGGTATTCAGTTCCCTTGATCTACGCTCAGGTTACTGGCAAGTGGCGATGGACTCAGCAAGTAGAGCGAAGACTGCGTTTACCACACCCTTTGGTTTTTATCAATTTAATGTAATGCCATTTGGGTTAAAAAATGCTGCAGCCACTTTTCAACGGCTGATGGAGAGAGTGTTAGGAGACCTCCGAGGGAAGATCTGTTTCGTCTACATAGATGACATCATTGTCTATTCACCAAACTCCGCACAGCATCTTCAAGACCTCGAAGCTGTCTTCCACAAACTTCATCTGGCCCGTCTTACACTCAATCTCAAAAAATGCCACTTCTTCAAACACACTCTCCATTTCCTTGGTCATGTGGTTTCAGGTGAGGGTGTAGCTGCTGATCCCCACAAGCTCCAAGCCATCCAGGAATATCCCATTCCTACCAACTTGAAGGCGGTTCAACGGTTCCTAGGTTTGGCAGGGTGGTACCACAAGTACATCCCCAGGTTTGCGGATATTGCTGCCCCACTTAACAACTTGAAAAAGAAAGATGTCCCCTGGAAATGGACAGGAGAGTGCCAGAAGAGTTTCAAACTCCTCCAAGAAGCTTTGATCAGTCCTCCAGTCCTCGCTCACCCGGACATCAACAAGACGTTCCGAGTCTTTACTGATGCCAGCGATGTAGGACTTGGAGCGGTTCTGACTCAGCTAGAAGGAGATGATGAGAAGGTAATAGCCTACGCCTCCAAATTACTGAACTCTGCCGAAAAAAACTACTCCACATCTGAAAAGGAGTGTCTCGCTGTCGTGTGGGCAGTAGAAAAATGGCGGCATTATCTGGAGGGGATGGAGTTTGAGGTTGTCACTGACCACGCTGCACTCTCCTGGGCATTCAATAACCCAAAAACCTCTTCCAGACTGACCCGCTGGACTCTTCGCCTACAACAATTCACTTTTACCGTTATTTACAGGAAAGGTAGTCTGAATCTTGTACCTGATGCACTCTCCAGAGCTCCACTTGTACCACCTTCAACTCCTTCTGCATCAGTGTGTGCTAGCAATGCCCCTGCGAGTAGCATGGATCTTCCCACCACCATGGACCAGATTGCGGCCGCTCAGTCCAAAGACCCAGCTATCTCTGACATCATCAATGACATTGCTTCCAATACTGCCAATGATAACCGCATCTCCTTCATCCAACAGCAGGGACTTGTGTATCGCCGGGTGCCCATTCCTAAACAAGGATTCCGATACCAGCTGGTTATTCCGGAACAGCTGACGGATTCCTTCCTCCACCACTACCATGACAACCCTTTGGGAGGTCACCTGGGCAGGATGAAGACCTTGTTGCGCATGTTGGAGGTTGCATGGTGGCCCTCCATCCGTAAAGATACATGGCACCACATAAAGGAGTGTCAAACCTGCCAGAAGTACAAACCGTCCAACACCAAACCTGCAGGTCAACTCCAGTCCACTACTGTGAAGGAGCCCGGAGAGATGCTGGGTCTGGACCTAATGGGACCTTTCCCCAGAAGTAAAAAAGGTAACACTTACATCCTGGTCATTGTTGATTACTTCACAAAGTGGGTTGAGCTGTTTCCATTGCGGGACAGTAAGACCACCAAAATTGTGAACATTTTGACGCAGGAAATATTCACTCGATGGGGAACACCGCAACACATTCTTTCAGACCGTGGACCTCAGTTCACGAGCCAGCTACTCGCAGAGGTGTGCAAGACCTGGGGAGTAGTACAAAAACTCACCACCAGCTACCACCCACAGACCAACCTGACAGAACGCGTGAACCGCACCTTAAAGACCATGATTGCATCTTTTGTCGGGAAAAACCATCAACTGTGGGATCAGTGGCTACCCGAGTTTCGTTTCGCCCTCAACACAGCCAAACATGAAACCACTGGCTTCTCTCCTGCAGTACTAGCGCTCGGAAGGACCATCAGAGGCCCATTGGACCGATTAATCGCTGTTGCTCCTGCTCCATCCACCGATCCCTACCAACTGCTAGATCGCCAGCAGCAGATTGCCGAAGAGGTGAGGGATCACGTTGCCAAAGCTCAGAAACGGCAAGCTCGGAATTACAATGCCCGGAGAGCACACTGTCAGTATGAAGAAGGTGAGTTAGTCTGGATAAGATCTCACCCCTTATCTGATGCCTCCGGAAAGTTTTCCGCAAAACTTGCCCCTAAATGGTTTGGGCCAGCTCTTGTAACCAAGAGACTTGGACCCAACAACTACAAAGTCAAGTGGGGGGAGCCAGATTATTTCAAAGAGGATACCGTCAATATTGTTAATTTAAAACGCTACTATGGCGTTCGTCCCTTGCACCTCCAGTGTGGGGGGGGGGGAATATGTAGCAATTCCCATGCTACATAATGTGGGTGTAAGTCTCACCCACCTGTCCCTTTAATTAGGGTCAGTAGCCTGGCCAGGTCAAAACTTCATTTCCCATAGTTCCTTGCAACCACCCTCTATTCATCCTCTCTCCCCATTGGCTCATTCAGATTTTCACCCCTCCAATCTCAGAGCTCCTTAGTAGCCAGCAGTTGTATTAAAGCTGGCTAATCAGGCCTGAGAGAGACTCCCTTTCTCAGAGGAATCCATTTAACTACAGCATTTTCTTTACTTAAATTTCAGTGAATCCATTACCATCCTTAGATAATTCCAGTGCATCCGTTCATTTTCTTTTGTCACTGTGCTTTGTCTAAACTGCTCTTTTTGTTTTCACTGTTACTTGTTTAAGTTTAGCTGTTTTTCTAGGTCTGTTTAGTGTTTGTTGTTTTATGTGTGACAGCCTCCATTTTTTCCTGATCCTCCTGATTTTTTCCAAACAACTGTTCACCATTCAACTCAACACTACTGGACAGTCTCAACAATTTCAACGTACTCAATGTTTTCAACCTTCTACAATCACCATCATTTCGGGACACTTTGCTGGACTGCCTTATTTGTGGGTGAGATCATTTCTTTTTCGTTTGGATTGTTTCTACTTTAATTTGATACTTTGTTTCCTGTATTTTTTGTTATTTTGTTACTTTGTATGGATTTCAATTACCCTGCTTTACTGGACTTGTTGGGCCTACCTGTCATTCTCCCACCATTGCCACAGAGACTGTTAAATGTAATTGTTTCCACAAGTCACTGTTTTTCGTCTGTATCTATTTATTTATCCTTGTTCTTTATCTGTGTGTGTTGTGTTTGTGAGTGTGGGTTTATTGGAGACCCTCCGGACACCATTCATTTCTACTTTGTGAATCTGTTTAGCCTTCTGTTTGTCCCTACATATTTATCTGTACCAGCTTTATTCTTACCTGTTACCTGCAATTATTTGAATTCCTTACTTATCATTATTAATTTCATTCATTTGTTCATTTTTTCATTTGTTGACATTATTGTTCACAATAATAAACCGATTGTTCTTGAAATTGACACCTCTGACGTCCCTGCTTTTGCTGTCTGTCACTCTTGCTGACTTATTTAGCTATAGGAATAGGGCCAGTAGTATCTCCTTAGGGAGGACAGTGCAACTGCTTCTCAGTTGTGCAGAGTGATCGTTACAGCCTTTCAACAAGCATGTCTTCACCGTCCTTTTTGATCTGTGAAAAAAGCCTACATTGAAACTTTTTTGCCATGACATGCATCAAACAAGGCCGGACGGTTCCTATGGTAACCTTTTGAAGAGACCCTTTTAGCAGATTTTGCTGCATTTTTAGAAGTGTGGCCTACGTCACATGACAGGTGTGACAGCTGGAGGTCCCACTGATGAGGAGGAGACTGCAAAGAGGGTAAATAGCTTTTTAATAGAGCTTGCATAAACTGTGTACATTTGAAGTCTGACAGGAAAACACAAAAAGGGTGCCGCTGTCCCCTCAGTTGAAAGGGCCGTGTGTTGTGTTTTGCACTCTTTGGCTCAAGACTTCTTTGATGGATAAGCTGAAGTATCATACACCTGTTTAGACTCAGACATTAATGTAATTACACTGTATGCATACACATTTAAAGGTACAGGCTGCTGTTTATAATATATCGGCAGTAGAAAAGTAGAAGGAAGGTTTTGAAACCTGCACACTGGAACAAGAGGTTCCGATTGATGGGGGGAGCTAGTGAAGAGGCTATAACTGATTCTGCTAGTTACTATATAGTTATAGACACTTCCAAAAACATATATACTAAACAGTTGGCGGGTATTTATTTTTTTTTGTTAGACACAAGGACCAGTGCCTCTAATGGATCTCTGATGTCCATAATGAAGTGAAATGAAAGTTTCTAAACAGGAGATGAAGTGTCATGTTACAGAATGTTTAAGCTCAAAACCGATTTGGTGCAAGTAATATACCCCTTCAATACAATAACATAAACACCTATATGGGAAAGACACACTTTGTAAAACTGTGCTGACTTTCGGGGCATATTTGTTTAAATCAAAGCTTTTTCTATCAAGAAGTATGAACCCCCACCCCCTTGAGTTTGAAAAACAGTTGCACAGAGTAAAATGTTTTGCACGCGTACATAAGAATTTTTTACACAAATGTGTGTTATTACCAATCTGGTGATATTTTATAACTCTCTCAGAAATCCTGACAACTCGCAAAGACTCTATAATTACATTACATCTGTCTTTCACACACTTCAAAGCGCTATTAATTAATTTTTCTTGGGAGCTGACCTGGAATATTTTTTGCTGCTTTCTCCTAAAACCCACCTTGTGAGGGGATGTGGAATTTTTCATGAAAACTTGAAAATCACTGCTCTGCAAATGAAACGTTTTGTTTTTCCCCCTCCAGAATAGCCATGAGGATTGGTGCTAAATGCACATCTTGGATGAAAGAATTTTAGAAATGGGACTTCATTATGAAGACTCAGAAGCTGGATCACTAAGGCCATGCTTTCACAAAACAGAAAAGCAATGGTAATCAAATCCCATATATAACTGGCTCCTTAAATAAAGAGATTTGATGTGTGAGTCAATAAAAAAGTTTTTGTTTTACAAAAATATTTTTTTCTTGAAATACTTCACATTGTCTCTGGTGCAATGCACTTGGCTATGTACTATATTCACTCTCTAGTTTACAGGGCAGGAGTCATAATGTAACTTGCAGCTTCCAGTCCTGAAATACTACAATGCACTGCAAGACTCAAACTGCACCCCTGCCAGCCATTGCATTGATTGCCCCTGTTAAGTTTTGTGCATCATAGTTGACTTCTGTATAATGTTTCATAATACAAGGGCTGTTTAAAGTATGAAACAAGAGCAATGACATGCAGAATAGATGTCTTCATCTAGACTCCTGGGTTTCAGTTTGTCCTTAACATGAAAAAAGCTAAACGAATGCTGTCTTTGTAACACTGGAATCGTTCCATGTTAAGTTAGTCTGTCACTGCCAATACAAAAACAGCCTCTTAAAATGCTTATAACGCAATTAAGAAAATGACACAAAATGGCATCCAAAGCAGACATATAATCCCAATGGAAAAGGCAGTGCTTACGGCTTAAAAAATTAAGTACAATGCATATCTCTATTTACTGCAGAGAACGAAAATGAAGAAAAGGGACATATTTGTTGGCTACAAATCTTTTGCAGCACTGTTCACTCAGGTCCTCAGAACACGGTTTAGACCATCTTTTTTAAAACTTTAAAATGAATTGGATTTTGGAAGGCACTGATAGTCAGGGTGGATCAAGCCATTCCTCAGATACTAGGGGCAGCAGTGTGGAGTAATGGTTAGGGCTCTGGACTCTTGACCGGGGGGTCGTGGGTTCAATCCCAGGTGGGGGACACTGCTGCTATACCCTTGAGCAAGGTACTTTACCTAGATTGCTGCAGTAAAAGCCCAACTGTATAAATGGGTAATTGTATGTAAAAATAATGTGATATCTTGTAACAATTGTAAGTCGCCCTGGACAAGGGCATCTGCTAAGAAATAAATAATAATAATACCGTGTGTATTTTTGGAAGCTGTTTGAACCTCGGCTATGTGTCAAACTTACTTAAAAAGATCCGGGTTTTAAAATCTCTTATTTTGTTGTTAACATAAAGAAAATAAAAAATAGAAAAGAACAAAAAGTTACATATTTTTTAAAAATCAACATATTGCACATATTTACGATAATATATATATATATATATATATATATATATATATATATATATATATTAAAAAAGCACATCATGAAATGAAGCAGACAAAGAGAGAGCGAGAGAAAAAACAGCATCATCTCCAAACTTAATGAAACAGCATCCTTTCATTTTTTTTTGTAATTATAATAAAGATGGAAAAACATAATAAACGTCTCCCAGCCCCCACCTGCTAACAGTAATTATAATAGACTCAACAATAAATGGTAAAGCAGCGCAGAGCAGCATCTTGGGAATTCTCAGGGGTCTGTGGATTAGCTCGAAAAGCCTGAATGATTAAAATACACTAATTAAAATTTTGTGTTCCTTGGTAACTCTTGTTCCAGGGCCCCTTGTGCTGGCAAAATGGGAATAAACGTGACAAAAGCAAATGCGGAATTTAGATGGAGATACACAAACAAATAAAATAAACTTTTTTTCCTGCATGTTTTTTTTTTTTCAGTACGGAGATGGTGTATGGTTTAAAACTTGCCTTGTCTCGGGCACACAAGGTATGTGCCTGCTTTAGATCTTGATATAGTTTTTGAAGACAAAATTGGTAGCAAGATCCTAAGATCAAAATACATCAAGCACTAAAGAACAAATCATATTAATTCATGCAGGACAAAACCTAATAGTGTTACACTTACGACTGATATTAAAACATTTTTGTCTGTAGTTTTAATTTTACGATATGGAAAACGCACTTATGCTGTAAACATTTACGAGCATTTCTACTTTATAAGTTTGCACTGTCACTTCTTTTAAACATTAAAGGTTAGCCTTTTTATTACAAAAAGGGAATTACGAAATACAATAAAATGGCAATGAATTAAAGAATGGCACATCAAAGCAACTTTAAAAAGCCAAAAAAAAATTGCAGCTGTACTGTTTGATTTCATTTAAAACAGTAAAAGGTACTTCAAATGCTCTTATAAAATGTTAATGTAAGGGTAAAAGCATGGTAAAGGGATGGTTAACCATAGTATAGCGCAGTAAACTAGCAGAATAATAAAGGGAAAGTAAGGTGATTTTTTTAAACTATCATGCACATTTACCATGCTAAACTAAACATTTTGCTAGGCAACGAAGTGGAAAAAAAATAGATGTAAACATGTTTGTGAAATCCAGTGTGTCACAACTGAACTAAAAAAACATGCTTTTAATACAGACTGTTTGTGACTCGTCCCCCACATCTACCATACAGTATAATGCTCTCTCTCTATACTGCACATTAGCTCATCTTTTTCAGAAAGGATGATCTGTTAATCTGTTGTTTCCTGGCAGCCCAGACAATAGGCAGACAAAAGGAAATCTTTCAGAGGAGGAGGTTTCTGTTCTCTGAATCGTAGGTAAATCATTAGCTAAACACTGAAAACCAAACGCTGATCATCAGTCAAAATATTGATTCACTTTCACATGACACCGAAGAGGGCACGGAATCAGGACCTCCACTGCTCTCTGTTCCTATTCAAGTTCACCTCTGCGAAAGTGATGGAATAAATATAATACCTGCAGGGAGAACCCAACAGAAACACTTTGCAGGAATGTATTTCAAAGCTATTTACACCCAAAGCATAATTTGCATCTGTTTAACCTTTGCTGCACTGCGACCAGCATACTGAACTTTGAATAAGTTTTTTTTTTTTTCTTTTTTTTTTTTTTTAAGGTTTTTTTTAAGAACGTGTTTGAATGCACTTTTTTCATTCGTGCCTTTGTCCAGGATAAATCAAAGTGACCTTCAAATTATTATCTGGGATTTCACACATTTTTACTAATTTTGGAACAGTGCCAGAAGAAGGTGGTGCAGATTACACAAGGGCAAAGGCAAATTCTCTCAAACAACTTTTTTAAGGATATAACACTAGCAAGTAACAACTTACTTGTAGGTAGGAGGTAGTCCATTTGTTCTAGTTTACAGCTTGTTTAATGTCCATAACATTGTTTAGTTCCATTCTGAAAATGTGTCTTTGCATCATTTTTTGGTGAAACGAAATATGCACTGGGATTATTGCAAAATCAGAAAGAAATTAATTATTAAAATTAGAAATCAAGCTTTCACAAAAAAAACAAATTAAAAAAACACTATTTCCAGTTTGTCATGTCTATTTGGCCTCTGCTGGTGGCCAGTCAAACTGCAGCTGTGCTTCTGAACTTTGTAATCCCTCTAGGCATTACTGATAGGGCTAAAAGATTCAAAAATCCTGCTGTAGGATGGATGATAAATAATTTCTCCCTATAAATTTTCTTTTTCTATTATTTATTTTTATGTATACATGTATATGTATGTGTGTTTGCTGCACTCCGGGTTTGTAGACGTGCCCATTTGTGGATGTGCTCTTTGTTAACTAAAAAAAAAAAGCAAACATGACTTCTGATATAAAAACTTCTGCCTCATTGCAATTACACAAAAGAAATTGAACACTTTCGGGTTGCCCTGGTAACCTAATTGCATCAGTACATTGCACACAGGAGCTAAAGTAACTGAATTTTGATGAAAAGGCGGCGATAATTTACGGCACTGCGAAATTAGTTGCCGTGGCGACGCGTTAATTACATCTCAAATTAACAATGCAAGTGTAGTGAAATTAAATATAAATCATATTTTCTGCATAAATTATAGGGGTTGATTAGCGCGGGGTGCCAGGAGAGAGAAAGGTTGGGACTCAGAGGGCCTGTCTGTATTTTTTTTTTTTTATCCCGTCTCTTAGAAGAGTCTCATGGTTCCGCGGGTAAAACTGGAAAGCATGCTTCTGCAAATAAGAAAAAAAAGAGGGAAAAAAAGTCCCCTGTTCTTTGAGCTTACAATAATTTATAGACTGGCCTCGCGGCACAAACAACAACTCTAAATTCAACAAAAGCATAATATGATAGCGTGCGTGTGTGAGTGAGTGTCGTGGGGAGAGGGGGCCACACAATTCCATATGAAGGGCAGCAAATGCTTATTTTTATTTGAGCAAACACAATGGATGAACTTCTCATTTGAACTGTGCCCCTTGTTTGGAAAGCTTAGTGCATAAACTGTTAAAACCCCAATTACTGTCCACACCAGTTTAATTAAACCCTAAGCCACAGAGAAACCCATAAAGATGCATTTAGTGCTGATTTCCAAAAAGGGGAGGGGGGGAGGGGGAGGGAGGAGGGGGGTGGAAATCAACGCACTGTTAAAAAAAGCTTTCTCTCGGACTCACAGCCGTGCAAAAACAGTAAAAGTGAATTATTTTCATATAGTATCTTCACTCACAAACGCAAGGAGATACAGCCCTTTATTAAGTTCATTATCCTTTAAAAAGTAAATGACTGCTTTCAATCAGAATACTACTCTTACTGCCACATCCTTTTAAAAAGCAGACACAGAACTTGCTGTATTTGCCTAAAGAGAATGGAATCCTGACCAGACTGGAGTCAAACAAGTTTATTTCAATGTCATTTGGGTTCACTTCCTTATAGGTGCTTTATTTAATTAGTACTATTGTTATTCCTCGTTTTTAAAGACCCGACACAGTGCCTGTTTACCTTAGCACCAGCAGGTTATGTTAAGTCTAAAATACAGTTTCTGTCACCAACCCTTCCCAACTGGCAAGTGCCCAGGAGTTGGCATTTGCAGGTGGTGTTCACGGGGTAGTCAATACTACAGGATTACAATTCTCCCAACAGGACTCAATATGGAGCAATATGAGAATCATCTAACCCATCAACACACAGTATCTGGTGATGTCAGATATGGTAATACAGTCGTGATAACAGCACTAACATCAACAGGCAAGATGTAAGAGAAGGCATTCGTATTCTCTACCACTGAAACTGGTTAATCCGAGGTCACCTCTACCCAGTAATGGAGCAATGGTTCTTTACAACTGGAGTCTTTCTGATACTCTTTGTCATTTCGAACATATCAATACAAAATGAAATAGCAAACCCTGTTACCACTAGTCATCTGATCAAGCGAAAACCCAAATTGTTATCGGCAAAAGATATGACTGCAACAACAGTCTTTTTGCAGGCAAGCTCGGATCAAATGCTTTACTACTGTAACTTTCCAGCAAAAATAACTAACTTTGAAGCTTGTTGTGTGGCTTTGGTGGAATTGAGGTTGTGGTTACTTGCAGCGTATAATTTCTTCTTTTTGTGTCTTTTAAAGACATTGCACTGTTGATTCATCTGATAAACAGGTTGTTGTTTTTCTGCACAGCAGAGCTTTGTAAACTTCAGGGCACACATCTGGATTATTGCATCCCCCTTAAGGCAGCTGGAAAGGGCCTAAGGGATACACCTTCCACTTGACCCAGATTATTCAGAGGTATTTAGATTCCCTTCCCTGTCAACATGCCATGGGACTTCTATGCACAGCAGTGACATCTCTGAAGTTTATAGTTACATGTTAGGAATCAAAGATGTATCTGCTTGTTCATTTTCAATCTTTTTTTGTATGGTGTTTTGGCATGACCCTGCAGAGTATTTTTTTTTAAAACTGCAGCAGGAATGCTTTGTTTTGCTAAATGTTTCTTGTATGCCCTTGGTAATGTGTTGCAGAATCATACTAAATATCCTTTTGTATGATTTTGTCCTCACCAGGATCTTGACTGTCCAGTCTGATTCCCTACAGTTAAAACTACAGTTTGGGAATGTAAATAAGCTTCATGCAATCTTGAAATTAAATGATACACAGTAATACCTATAACTGATATCATAACTGGTATTACTAAAAAGGGGATGCTGCATATTTAATGCTGCATAATGAAAAGCATAATGAACAAAAATTAAAAGTTTCCAAGATATAGCCTTCCTTGGTGCATCCAATCAAAAGCCAGAACTCATGCATAAGTAAAGAACCTTAACCTAGATTTTGAATGTCCGTACCAAGTTCCATCACAACATGACGAGTGGTTCTCAGGGTATAACAAAATAAATTAACTAAGAGACATAGATGTAGTACTGCATATTTTTGGTAAAAGGTCACATTCCCCTAAAAGCAGTCTAAAAACAAAAAAACCCAAAAATAAATACACCAGGATGCCTAACCCCACAGAACATGTAGAACCTTGGTGTATTTCAGGGACTCCTCCCCTGTGTCATCCTGCTAAAATATCTGTGAGTCAACCTATTTGAACTGTAGCCAGCTTCCTAATTCTCATCTTGCTTTCAGTTTCCTCCATCCACATTTTTCATTTGAACCCGTGCCAGTCTCCCCTTTCGGACAGCAAAGCTTGCTCACAACTTTCGAGCTAGTCATTTGACTCCACTTTCGAAGGAGGCTCTTACAGCTGCGGGAGGAGACCCCTGGCCCTCTTATGTGTTTATTTCTTATTCTCTTTTCCAGCACTTTTGTTCTCCCTGCATAGATCGCAAGGCTCTCCATGCGGCCTCAGAGCGTCAGCCGAGTATGACCTCTCTGACTAGACGACTCAGTAAGCCAGACAGACATTGGTTTGTCCTCCTATCCTTTCTTAGTTTCCCATTGGAGGAAGTCCATCGCTTCCCGGCCTTGGAGGTCAATCGGTTCGGCCTCACCTCAGCGAGGGCGGTTCTCCGAGTAGTCAAGGGGAAACCCCTATTCTACAACCAAGTCACAAGCCCTCTGTTGTTATTCTAGTAGTCCCTTTATGCAGGCCTGCCTCCTACCTCGTTAAGTGTGCTTAACTTGCAAATGGGCTTTTATTTAAAGGGGTATGAGGGCACACATAATATTTTGCATGATAAACAATTGTCATACTTGCTATCTGTGTTTTTCTGTAGCACGGAAGATCAGATTATAAACTCATACCACGAATGTTTATTTGTGACAGAGCATTAACCCTACATGTACCCCTCTAATCACTCCCTCTTCTGGTTAAAACACACTTTCCCTGGAGAATGATTTCAGACAATTAGACAGGGACACCTCTTTCAATCAGTGACCCCCAACCTGTGACTACAGCAGGGTATGAGATCGGACCTCTAAGGCTTTCACATGGAACCCTATGATATAACCTTCACAATAAAGGCCAGTGTCTGTGTCTACTTGAATACACAGCTTTGTATTGCAGGTGCACACCTGTCACAGTGGTGATATTAACCGCCACTGAATTTCAAATAAAGCAAGCAGATTTGTAATTATTTAATTCAACCATTTTTTTCATTTTGAGTTGTGTCAACCCTGATTATACTCTAGACTGACATGCTGCACGCAGGTTTAAATGTACTCTTAAAAAAGCCCAGAAAGACTGGACTTCAGAATAGCAGGTGACTTGCTAACTGCATTAATGTCAGACAGGTAAGGGGAGAGGGAGGGCTCGTTCACATAATTAGTGGGGGGCTGAATTGAATTGAAGCTGTACAGCCAGTTGAACCTAAACCTACTCTTAAAATAATTTAGGAGGGGTCTGTACTAGCAGCCACACCCCTTGTCAACCCCACCCCCATGGAAACACGCACCCACAAACTCCTGCTGTATACATACACTCACGCAGGCAGCTGGCTAACACGTTGTCGTTCCATTGGAATATTGCTTATTTTTTCTACAACTATCAATACTTTTGCAGCAACTGGGCGTTTGTGAAACAGTTAAAAAAAGGCTTGTTATGTGTACACACACATCTCCCAAACTGCCTCGGATGTATCTGCTACGACTTACCTCATAGCGTCGAGAACAAGCCTCCAGAGAGATGTCAAGGGGATGAACGGAGCGCAAGCACAAACAGCAACAGGAACCGACTTGAGTCATCTATATTATTTATACACCAGATGGATTCTTTTTCCTTCCATTTTTTAAATAAAGGAGACCCATTTCGCCTTTGAAAAACGTAGCCTTAGCTGTTCTCAGAAATATTAAGAACTAAACCTAACGCGAAATCAAACACGAGTACACAGTAAATGAGAAACCAAAATGATCCAGTCTGTGGTTCAGTACTCCCTCTCTCTCAATCTCCTAAGTAACTACATTACAATACTCTGAAAACGATGGCCCTTTTTCAACTACGAGTCTTACACACACACAGACACACAGGCAGAGATGGGGTTTTGACCTTGTGTGAAAGATATAAAAAATGCTGCTGCCCCGGGGGACTCTAACTATCTTGCATATTGCTGTTAAAATGTCTGCAAATTTTAATACACTGCGTGTCATCTAATCAGTCCTTGGATACCAGCATTTTTTTTCAAGGCAGTTCAGTTTTCTCTCGATATTTTGGTTAAATAACAAAATATTGCAAAGTATGTTTTTTTTAAAAAAAAGTTTCCACTACGGCAGCATTACATTAAAAACAGCGTTCGTTTCAGCGAGGTCGAGTTGAATTTGATAGGGATGAGAGCCGTCTGTTTTGACACTGGGTAACTAACTGGTTATTGAAAACAGCAGCTGCTCGGGGTGTAAAGCATTTCAAAGCATTTCTGTCAACTGCCTTTTCGTGAACATTTGTCCCTATTCGTCTACTCTCAGTAAAACTAACACAACTTAAGCGAAAAACGATGTTCAGTTTTAAACAAACTATTTTCTTTCCTCTCAATAATCTTTCCCTGGTCAAAATGATCTAAAATATACAGCAACCGCAAAAGTACTGTATGAATAATATTTTGGTCTAACAAACAAGTCATACGTATTCTAAACGCTAAGTTATTTTGTAATGTTATTAAATTTATAAACATAGTATATAAACAGCCAATACATAACTTTGTTCAAACATTTACAAGTTTTAAATATTAAGGAAGCAGAATGAAAAGTATTTAACTACAGTATTAAATCATAGCTTTAACTAAATATGACTCTTCTACTTCTACTGTATTAATCTTTAATAAAAACGTATATTTTAAAATAAGATTTTTATAATGATAGATTTTGCAACGCTAATCCCGAAACAATATTTCAATAGCTTGGATTACAGCCTTTGGGAACACCACACAAATACGTAAATATATACCACATTTCACTGAGATTTTTATACTTAAAAATTAATCTGGAAAATATGATCACCTGTCGCAAAACGTTGTATTTAAAAGATTCTACTCCAAATGTACGACCAACATGAATAATTAAACTTGTTTCTGTTTAAAGAAAATACAAAACAATGTAAAGATTTTTATTCTGCTGCAGTTGTGCTCTTGACAGTAACTTTGCAACAGGCTCTCCAGCCTAAATGTTAGTGTATGTCGCGTTAAATTGTATTTTAACTTCATAAAGAGGTAGTTTAACCTAAACATTTACTGTACGCATAAGCAATATATTCCACACCACTGCACGATATCTGTATCCAATACCTTTGTTTTAAATTACTCTTACAATTGTATATATGCAATGTGAGCATGCAGTTATTTGAAACATAACGCAACAGTCAACAGTGCAGTACTGACAACACTTAATGTAAGTTTAGCAGGCAGATCATGAAATGACCCAGGCTACTTTACTTCTGAATAAAAATAAATCAGATCAAATGTAACAACGACATGTACATACGAAAAACGCACATCACAATTTTCACTGCTTTACAAACAATAACGAACGGATATTATTTATTTAAATTTTAAAATGAGACGTTCTTGTACAGCGATCTGCGCTCTAAATGACCTCTTGTTTTAGCTAGTGCCAGTATCTATAATTACTAAAATTAGCTTGGTACCTTTCAAGGATCTTCCAAGTTCACAGGAAAACAAAACAAAACAAAAAAACACAAAACACAATAACGAAAACAAGCATGACTTCAATGTCAATTGGCAAACGTTTCTTTTTTTTTTTTTTTTTAAAGATTTAGAACCAACTTTGAAAAGAAAGTGGGTTTAACTCACCAAGTACAGCAGACTAACAGAAAATCTCATATCCCCTGCCATAAAAACTCTCAGTATCAGCTGTCCTCAGAAATCCAATCACTTGGTCCACACTTTGAGCATTTGCTGTGTTTTTAAGAATGCACACTCCCCTTAATATATTCTTAACACCATGCACTTCTGAGACTTTTAATGCAAAAAATAATACATGTTTTAGGGGCAATGAAGGGTTTTTCAAAGACAGAAAGACAGTGGCCCAAAGAACTGATTAATGACCTACCCAGTATCGTACTAGAATAACTCAGCCCATCAGAGGCACTTGGAAACATTTATTTCAAAACTTTTAAAAAAATGACCATACAGAAAAAAAAATGCTTGACACCAGAACATTATCGCTTTTCTATTAAATGATCAAAAAAGACCACCACATACAGCTGTGGATCAGCTATACAGCAATATACACATGTGTTTACAAGTACATGTCTTTCTGAGGCTGTGTGGTCCAGTGGTTAAAGAAAAGGGCTTGTAACCAGGAGGTCCCTGGTTCAAATCCCACCTCAGCCACTAACTCATTGTGTGACCCTGAGCAAGTCACTTAACCTCCTTGTGCTCCGTCTTTCGGGTGAGACGTAATTGTAAGTGACTCTACAGCTGATGCATAGTTCACACACCCTAGTCTCTGTAAGTCGCCTTGGATAAAGGTGTCTGCTAAATAAACAAATAATAATAATAATAATAATAACAAGCACACTCACAATAGGTATAGCCCCAAATGCCAAACAATAAAAGAAAGCCGATCTAATGTGCAGTGAAGAGAAACAGCTAACCACTCAACGCAAGCTGTGTAGTGCTGGCTTACCAAAAAAATCAATGTACTGTACTGTACTGTACGCTTATCCTCTAGAAAGTTTGCAAAAACAAAACAAAAAGTGATATTTTTTTTTTTTTAAATGGATATCTTGAGAGCTTGCTTATGTCAGTTGATGCACATATATGGTAACGGTAGAACAAGTGATGTCATTTACCCAGTTCCTCATGTGTCAGTGTATATTAGATAATAAGATGGTTCCTCCTTGAGGACACAAGGGTTGTTTTCTGTTTAAATCTCAGGGTCTGCATGATGTCATAGAGACTTAGAAAGTCACCCAGACCCTGATATTGAATTCCTGGACCGTATTCTCTGTTAGTGTTTACAGTACACACTGTACTCCAGTGTTGTACTATTTATACTCACTCTTTTTACAGAAACTGTGAATTTCACCTTCACAGTCTTTGGGTCAAAACTGCTAAGCTTTGGCTCTTGTTCGCCCGATCGCATTGCTATCAACTCCACTGAACATGATCAAGGATATCATCACATTCATGGACTAGCAGGGACAATGACTCAGTGGGTTGATTGCAACCTTTTCAGTCCAGCACCCAATGTGTGAAAACATAGTTTTAGACCAATGCTCCCCATTTTAATGATAAGCTCCACTAAGAGTTGAGAACCATAAAGTAAAACAGAAGGGGAGGTAAGTGGATGGGCGGGTTACGGTTGTTTTTCTGTTAGTAATGGTATGCACATTAAATTACCTACAGCACTGATCACCCATACGAATTGCTACTGCACTTGCTTGTAGGTAGGAGGTCCAAAGTGGAGTATAATACCCTTGATCATATTCCTTTTAGCTGAAATGTTGCACCTTGCATTCTAAATGAATCAAATGCTGTTCATTCCAAAGAGCTACTCAAGTCCACAGACCCTATTTTGAAAGGGAGCGTGCAAAGTTCCCCCTCATCTTTTTTTTCTGCCCAGATGACTGCTTCGATTTCTGTTCATTGGACTCCGATCCCCATTAATTATTAAATAACTGAAATCCAAAGAAATCAATTCTTAAATTTTAGCTAAAAGTAATAACCAATAATAAACAACATACATTATGTAAACAGGGTTGGAAAGGGTTGTACAGCAGGCGCTGGCAACAAACCAAAACTATAACCACAAGCCCTTATAGTGTTTTTTTTACCAAGAAAAAAAAACACTTTACAAAACACATATTGAGAGCCAGTCACACTGTGGCTAACTAAGCAAACACCAGCATTTGATGCAAAGACAGGAAAAAACACAGTAGGTTGTAAATTCACATTTCTAATTGCTTCCTCATGTTGAGCAATCCCTGTGTTCAGTTTTAATTAAAAATTCCGATCTCTTTTTTATGCTTCGATCTCTGTCAGAAATGAATCCTTTTTTTTTGTGAGGCTTAATTAAAGCTTGCATTAAAAAAACCAAAAAAAAAAACCAAACAAAAAAAAATGGAAGAAAACAATAACAAATTAAAAAAAAAGTGCCTTGCTACCAAAAAAGGAGATTATTACCAGAACAGACAACCCAGTCATGTTTTAAATCACAGCATAACCTGCCCGGACAAGGTAGAATTTGAGCTTCTCCTAATTTAATTGGGCATTACAGCAATTTGATCTTTGTTATAAGTAGCTATTCTTTTTCTTCTTCTTACGTAATGCTAAAGACACATAACAATTGAATAACTCAATTAGGTGCCTTTAGCAGCACAGCAATTCATGGCTTTATAGGATGACGTCTCTTTAAAAAAATAAAAATAATAATAATCACAAAATAAGCATTGTTATCAAGAAAATCATTCGCTTGTCTTTAAATGCAGAGGGCTGCAATGTCTTTCCTGGTAATGCTTTGTGTGAAGAAATGTAGCCCTGGCACGTTTTCTTCTCTTTTACTTTTATGTATTTATGTATTTATTGTGCAGCTTCACAGCCCATAAGATCTTCAGATTTTATTATGTATTGCAAACTTTACTGCAACTAATTATAAAATGAAAATTACACAGCATGTCCAAAGCTGTTGTACCCGCAGCATAGTCTTTCTCTCCAGCGGAACCAACTTTGCCCAGTGCTTACTGTATAACAATGATTTTTAACACTCACCTAGCCTAGGGGATTCTGATGAACACTGCCTCGGGATGGTGGGTGGGGGGTTGGCTGATCTCTAAAGGAACTTCACTGACAGATGTGGGTGATGGCTTTAAAAGGACAGGGAAGCATTAAGAGACTATGTAGCTTTTAAAACTCCCATCTCTCCACCGCCTTCTTCCAGTAATTCTGATGCATGTGTACAAGGAGAACATTTGCAACGAGAAGCCATTCCTATTGCAATTGGTTTAATGGTACAGTAATAACTTTGCTCAAGTACAATTGCTGTAGCATTAACCTGCTAATAGGAGTACTTTGCTGAGAGAATCGGAAAACATTACAAAAGGTCGAGTGAAGGTAACTAAGGCTTTTTTTTTCCTGCAGGTTTACATCAGTTTGAATCAGTAATATACAGTACAGTACCTCTTCACTAAATAATGGCTTCAAAGTTTTTTGTAACTGGTCGTATCCCTTTAGAAGTTTACCACGCTATTTCTGCACAGTATTTTTGCAGTTTTACCATGGTTTCCCCTGGTTATAATACGCATTTAGCATAATTTACCATGTTTTTTTTAAATATGCTTTAACATACCTCTCTATAATTTACAATACTTGACCATGGTGTATTACACGTTACTATGCTTTTACTAAGGGGAACTTTTATAAGGGACTACAAGAAACACCTGCTGAGCTGATATAGGCTGAAAATCTTAAATACACAGAGAAATAAAAAGAAAACAGTAGGGCTCTACACTTCTAAAGCACAATCTGGGAGTGCCGACTACTGCACTACATTCATATAGAATGTACAGTATACTGTAGAAGAACAGTGTAAAAGGTAGCACTGTACACCTCTTTTGTTACATCTTACCTGTAACAACACAGCCCTAAACCCTTGTTCTGTAGTGTCTCTATATTAAGGTGACCCCCTTCCAGCAACGTTTGATCAATAGCATTGTTATTGAAATATCTGAAAGTCTATATTGCAGGGCATGATCACTCACAAGTCTGTAAACCATGGTATTATAAAAAAAAAAAAAAAGGAAGGAAGAAATTTCCTGAAATTCTGTAGAGGACAAGGGGTTAAAGATGGATGAAAAAGCCCCTGGGATTGTGTTACTGTACTGTCTAAAGTTTAAACAAATACACTTTTTTCCGAGGCCTACCAAAGGGCTCATATCAAAAAGTCAAGACCCTCCCAACAAGATTAAATAAAACCCACAGAATAATGCGACCTCTCCGGGGAGAACTAAAGGGAAACGGCTTTGGAGAGGGAGGGGGTTCTTTCGAGGAGGCTGGGCTGGTTCAAAAACCTCGAGCTGCAGGAGAGGGCTCCATTACATTTCACAGCTGAAATTGTTTAATAAAAGAACATAAAAAAAAAAAAAAAGCATTTGATCTCCATTATAAATAGCTAAACAAACAATAGCTACATTCGGGCAGTCAACAGCAGGCAGACATGTTAGTGGTTGTGTTCCCTGGATGAAAACCAATTAGGATCGCCCACCTGTAGGGTAGCAGAAAGTACAAAATCTTAGGGGCACACACTCCAAACCTTCTGGAAACTTGAAAGGGTGATTTCAATACATTTCACATGGCTATTTAACCCAACCAAACAATTATACATTTCAAATTAACAAAAGATAAAATAGGCTAGGCTTAACATTTCTATTTAACTTCGAATCTGATAAGAGATTCGATTAGCTGTGCAAAAAATAAACAGAAGGATTTCCGGTGGAAGCTAATGCTGATGGTGACGTGAGAACGTTCCTGTTGGCTCCCAAAATATAGCTAGAAGAAAATCTTCAGGTCCTGGGTGCCATTATGCGTGTGTTTGCAACTATTCTGCAGCTCTGCCCAACTGTTTTGCACCTGCTCACCAAGCTTTAGATGACAAGACATGTACAGTACCCCCCCTATTAACAGCTGCTTTTGATACAACTGATATCAATGCCACAGGCGAATATTGGTATAATCCACAAGGCCACCAGTCATGCGTCAGACCACACCATCTCACATGGGAGGGCTTTTTTTTTTTTTTGTAAATAAAGTGCCAGTGCAAAATATATTTCATTAGCTAATTAAACAGTAGAAAACCTTACATATTACATTGCCTATTAAACCCCTTTGAGATCATTGTTAATGGTGACCTGTTAATGGCAACTGGGATTCTGAATCATAATAATAAAAAAAAAAAATCTCCTGTTGTTTTTGATGGGCCGAAATATGAAACACTGACTTCATAATGGGAACAACAGAATAAAAGGGTTCACTAACCTGACACTTCCATTAGGGGTCTACTGGAAAGTGAAATATTTGATCGCGAAGGGAAATTGACCAAAAATGAGCTGAAACCAGATACAGACAACTTACTTTACTCCTGCTCTCAGATACTATATGCGTGTCACTCAGTCTTAATACGCTTTTGAATTTTCACTTTATCATGAAAATAAGAGATACTCTTGGAGCAAGAAATAAAATCAGCCAGTTTCACGCTAATGGGTAAAGTAATGGAGAGATGAAACTGACACAACATCCTTTTTTTTTCTTTCTTAATATCATCAAAATGAAGGCAAATTCGCTTCTGGGGTTTTCACAGAATCAATTCAAACTAAATATTCCTCCTTTCAAAAGCTTTATATTTTATAATCGTTCTAACAAATATTGCACTTTGCAGCTTTTGGACCAGCAGCACGGAAGGAAGGAAGCACCAGAGAGTCACTGACTGGTTTAGCAGAGAACCAGTAAGCATATGATGATTGTGCAAACCAGTTCACACCATTATAAACCATTAACTTCTGTTAGAAACTTCAATAAAAGGAAGATACTAGTTTTAGGATATTCCGGTTCAAATGTTGATTAAAAAAAAAAAAAAAAAAAAAGGTGTAAACTCATTAATGGAACAATCAATTATCATTTACATTAACCTAATATAGCCGCCACGGGGGCTACACTATGTGGAATACAGAGCTTAACCCACCTGCTTTTCATGCTATTTCCGCCTGCAACTGTGTGATCACTCCACGTATGTCAGGTTTGGAACTACCCATGTCACATATTCATAATGCTCTTCACTGTGCCCTATCGTCTGTCCCTGACACCTCCATACATCTCATTAGTAATGCTCATTTCTCACTCCGTGCTAAACTCTCCTGTCCTCTTATACATATTTATGCCGAGCTGCGGTTGAGAACACGGCCAATTTGTCAAGGAGATGTACAGTCTGGGATTAGGAAGCTAATCTCAACAGTGGTTTCACTCACCTTTTCACTCATCCCTGATCAGAATGATCCGAAACCTGCAATGACAGCATGGCACTTCATGCAGCAGGAGATACTTGAACCATGAAACTACTAGACCGCTAAATTACAAGCAATAAGGCTTTAGAAGATTATTCTGCAGGTGTTATATGTTTTGAATATTGCTTTTACCTTGACACGGCCCCAGTTTATCTCAGAGGTTTGGTCAACAGTTCGGTACCCAAGCTCTTCTAAGGATGGACTCTTTCCTCTTTTAAGCTGCCGACAGTGGGAACCATGATCCCCTTGGATTGCACAAACTCTCAGTCGTGACACTTCTGAATTTATGTCCAAATTTAAAACTTGTGTTTGCCAGGGATTACCTCCAATGACTAGTTCATGTCACTGAGAAGCGTGGCATGAAAGATGCAATACAATGTATTTTAACGTCCTACTCTATTATTCATGCCTGGTCTCCTGTTGTTTTAAAACAGCATGTGCATGGCTTAAAAGTCACCCCAATGATGAATCGGGACATCATAAAGGTACATAAAACACAGGAATACTTTCGTCTTAGAAGACAACCGCTAATAAAACAAAGAGGATGTGAACAGCTAACTCCTGTTTCAGTGAGCTCAGGATTAATCGAATTGGATATGAAAGATGCGCCATGCTCTTCAAACCACGAAAGCACTATCAGTGGGAAAGCATGTGAAGCATGCATTCAAGCACCAACCAATACAACCAATGCTAAGTCACCTTTGATATGAGCATTCCACAACTTTGATCCTCATTCATATATATCATATTGAACTTTTCTTTTTCGTCTAACACTACAACAGAAATGCAGTTCTGTAATTGAACTTAAAAAAGGAGGACCAATAATAATAATGAATAATGAATAATAAATGTGAGCATTGATTGGGAGAGTATGATGTGGTTAGAAAACTGACAGCAGCTGTTTGGGGTCGAGGCCCAAGCCACAGGCCTGGGGCCAGTACCATACTGTACTGCCCCTAGCCACGGACTGGGACGGCTCTAAAACAGACGACCCATGCTTGCACAACAGATGGAACTAATGATGTGAAACAGAAAAGATCATTTCACTTGGTACACAGAACCCACAAAGAGCAGTGTGAAGTTTGAATGATAGGGGCAAAGAGAGGCCAGAGGTTAGAGCGGGCCAATTTTTATAGAGGCTGCCGAAAAGATATGGGGCAGCACTCTCTCTTTCTCTCAAACACAGAGACCCCGTTGTGGGTGATAAAGCCAGCCTAGCTAATAACACTGTTTTTGAGTGCTCAAGACCGGGGTTAGTGAATCTCTGTGTGAAGTTGAGCTTTATGGATATGGTGAGAATCACGGTACTGTGTGAGGCTTAAAGGGGCATAAGGGGATATTGAAGATGCAATAAATTCATTTAGAGAAACAATGGAATGAGTAAGGAATGCATCCAAGTAGTGGATCCCATTGTTTCACTGTAAATGTCTTTGTCACTACTTTTTATTTTGTAACACAGCATGTCTTGATGTAACATATTTCAAACAGGCAATGAGGCACAGAATATGTCAGCAAAAAAAAACTGACAAGGAACAGAGAAGAAAGCAAGACGTATTTCTTTTAAAATCCTACTTATCTGATATTGTATTAGCTGGTAAGTGTATTCTGTCTTCTCAATATTGCCTGAGGTTTAATGTGAACTGTTGTAATACTTTGTGTAAAAATAAACAGTCTTGGCCAGACAACGTGGCATCCCTCTTAACTGGATGTATTGGAAAAAAGAGAAATGCCATCTGTCTCCCAGTCCCAAAGCGTATACCGCTAGCCAGTAAAAACTGTCCTTGAATGAAGAGAACAATCAAAACCTGAACTCCTGCCTCTAAATGCGCTCTGAGACCTGCAATCCCAATAATAATAATAATAATAATAATAAACGTTCCGATATCAATATCATACATCATTTATGCAGACTCAAAATGCATATAAATACCTAGCTGTGAGGTAGTCAGCATCTCTTGGGTGGTATTAAAGTAAATGTACCACGTACATATACACATACACATACATATACACATACAATACTGGGGCAGTGTGTAGTGTAGGGAATAAAGCTCCATTCCACCCTTGAAACCTGCTTATAACATGCCTGCTCCGGTTCTACTTGCAGCAGTAGGAGGTTATACATGACAGCTTTTTAATTGCAGTTTTTTAATGTTATTTCCTTGTTTTAATTGACATATAAAACGCAATCATACCCTCAGTTTAGGGTTTATTACTGCCAGTTTGGCCATTCCCTCTGCGTCGGGTATTACTGCCTTAATATATGACAACAGTGATAGAGAGAGAAGTTTAGTATAAACAACAGTTTGAAAAACCGTCCCTCAGCTCCTCATGACAGCCTCATTTAAAATAAAAAACACGATGACCACTTAAAAATGCTTATTCTTCCACACTGAGAAATACTGTTTGAACAATAACTGAAGAGATTTATTTAGCAAGTCCTTGGTGGCTGGAGAACCAAATTAAATTGAAAGATCTTCAAACATTACAGCATCTCAACTCCACATTTATTTTAAGGTTTCATCTTTAAAGACCTGACAAACACTTTACACTGCTGAGGCTTCATGTTAATGGGTGTATTCAAGCTATCGGATGTCTCTGTAGCTCATGCTGTAGCTTATGGAAGTTTAAAACTAAACGATTTGGTCAAAAAGTTTTAGTGTTCACGTTTGTGCATATGGATTTTGAACTAACCAAAGACTCTTTCATCGGTGGATTAGGAATAAGCCAACATGCATTACTAAAGCCAGCATGTGAGTGTCTTGTAATACCTTGCAAAGGTTACCCTGATGCTTAGACAAACTATATTACAAGGCAGTATGAGATTCAGTTTAGCCAAGATAACAATATCTGTGTATGCCTCGTGGGGTCTGTGTGATGGGGCTACTCGCGATGTTAGGCTTCTACATTTTGACTCCCAAGCACATTAGTTCTGATTAAAATGACCTTCATTAAATCAGCTACCCTTATTATAACATACAGAATGCTTTGCTCCCCGGGGCGACATCATAACGAGGGTGGAAGCGAATGTTTCTGCAAGGTTTGCTGGATTCCATTGTGTTGCACAGGAGAAGCCTGGCCCCACTCCATTGTGGTCTACTATTTATTCCTCTCTGCTGATATTTTTATACTAAGTGGTCAAATCACTTGCACAGGGCTTACTGTAAACACAAGTTTTAAAGGGAAGTTAATAGCAATGAATATGCAATTTGGAGCTTGATGTCAGACTTGCTACCCAGGAAAGGAAAAATCTAAAACCCACTGGGCCATATTTTCAAATCCCACTAAATGTAAGGATCTACATATTTTGTGTTTATTATTATTATTATTATTATTATTATTATTATTATTATTATTATTATTATTATTATTAGAAATTATTACAAGTTAATTTTTTTAGTGATCCCAGTACAGACTCAGAAATAAAAATAAAAATTTCAAGGGGTCTGTGCAAGCATGTTTTCATGTGTGCTGCTGGAAAAATACCATTCTTTAAAAGAAAAAAAAAGGGTTTCCCCCATCAAACATGCCCCCCACCCCTTATATAAAGTTTTTTTTACTTTCTGTAAATGTGTTACACTTTCTCCTTCTAAACGACTAGCTGTTTATAATGCACAGGGTTTCTGATCTCATCATCATGCTACGGCAGTACACATTGCTGGCACTATCTCACTATATTCATACTTAAGTGAAAAAGTAGCTGGATCGGGGTCCCTTGCAGATGGCTGTGAAATTCCCACTCCTGCTCCGATCTGGACATGCTCGTTAACCTCAATTTTCTGCAATTTCTTCTAAATTGGCCAGTGGGTTCCCTTTAACCAGCACTTGGCGCGGACTCTGCAGAGCATCCAATATTCATTCTGCCTGCCCCTGGTGGATCTCCAGAGACAATGTGGTCCTCAAAAAACATTAGGAATCCTTCCCAAACCTTCATGTCTTCGCAATGCCACCCCCCCTCTCTAAACCTCCCCACAGCAACTGCTGCAAAACAGTGTGGATCAGATTCAGAAACCACGATACTGTATCTCTTGGCAAGACCTGCCTCTAGGCTGTAGCTGTCTTGTCCTATAAACCCCCTCTTACTGTTGCACGATCAGTCATGGATAGGGACAGGCGAAGCATGCCACAGCTGCGTTTCTATTTATTTCTGTTTTGATAGCAGTTTAAGGTGCGATATCATTTCAACCTCACGACAGTACAGAAGACAGTAGGCCACTTACTGGATCCATTCAAACCAAACTGAAGATGTTGCAAAACTAAATAAATATTTAATGTGTTAGTCCAATAACAGCTTTGCTATTTCTTTCTTAATTTGCAACATTATCGTCCGGTGTCATAAATCTGGATGAACTTCTGTGTTGAGTGGTATAGCCAATGGATCTAAACAGCACTAGATCTAAATGCTGCCTCCGGTATTAGATCATTAAAATGGGGCCTTGTTTTGGTCACTATGATTATTAAAGCACACATTACCAACAGTCTCTCGATTGTATTTTTGTCTTTAAAAGCATGTGAAGAAAGTTATTTTAAAAAAACGTTTTTTAAAAAAAAAGTAGTGATACATAGATCTACCTAATAATAATAATTTGTAACAAAAAAAAAATCTAACAATGGAAAATATGCTTTATCACAGTTCTATGATATTTTCTTTTTTTTTGTAGTATACTGCATAATGCACGGTAAATTGTTAATGTTTTATAAGGGCATAGGTGGAGAGATTAGAAGACAATTTATTGATACAGAAATCCATGTTTAGAACACTAGTGTCTTTTGCATACTGAATGTCATCCAGCTCTTTGGAGGAGCTGGATTGCATTCTCAGTAAAATGAGTTACAATATATATATATATATATATATATATATATATATATATATATATATATATATATATATATATATTGTAACTCATTTGAACCTCACGTGAACCTACTGTATATCTCTACTCTGTATAGGATGCCTTTGTTCTAGCAGTGGAGAAAATTCAGACTTTGAAAAACAAACATCACACTTTGACATTTGCATTTCATTTGTTAAGAAGGCTCCAGTTGTTTTTTTTTTGGTTTTGTTTTGTTTTGTTTTTTTAAATCTAATTTCTTAGGTTGCTATGCCAGTTCTGGCAATTGGTTGAAAGATAAATTGAGAAACCTTAAACTGAGTGACAGATATATGGGCCCCTAAAGTTTTAAGGAAATTCAGAGCTGGCACATGCTTCCTTGTATATCAGCCTGTGTCAATCTATTTTTAGGAAGCTTGTAGAGCAACTTGAACATTGTACCAAATTGTTCAATTTACTTTTATTTTATTTAGTGTCCACTTGACATCAAGGTGACCATCCTGAACTGAACATTTACTTAATGAGATTTGAAAATGTTTAGACTTCTCCTGCGTGGCTTGGAAAAAAAGAGAAAAAAAAATGTTCCAAAACACAGCATTATAAATGCATTTGAAATCCTGGGACACTATTCAAAATCTTTACACTTCACAGACATAATTAATTTAAAGAATGTTTAACCCAAATGAAATGCAAGTTAAGGTTCATGTCTAAAGAAATTAACTTTTCTGTAAGTAAGAAAGAATCATTGCAATCTAGAGGAGATGGAATTCCTAAACCCTACAATCTACCCTACCTTGATTTTAACCCTATACAGTGTATCATCTAGATATTGTGTGTGTATTATGGGTCTTAGAGTATAAGCAGCAGGTAAGGCGATATCTGTGTATACGAAGAAGAGGGCTTGCCTTGCATACAGGAGATCCCCAGTCTCAGTCCTGCTTGAGTAGGTCATTCCAACCTGATTTTCCTGGGTGCTTTAAGGTCTTTGCTCTCCCATCACGCCAAGAGCTGAATGTTCTGATGCAAGGTGGGGTGTTGGGCCCTGGGGGAGACAGCAAGTTGACATTTTGATTGATTCCTCGTTATAAACCTGAACTAACACAAGCTTAACTGAGACCACTGGATCATCTTGAAAGTATGAAAGACAGTTATAGCTGACTGAACTTTCCGAAGGGAACGTTCAAGTGTAGTTAGCTAGCACAGATGACTGGACCACATAGGCAAGCACAGTCTTCTGCCAGGTTTAAAGAAACTGTGTGCAGTACCAGGCTCATATGCAGACCCTTTTGTTCCAATACAAATTTAACTAAACACTAAATGGTTTGCACGTTTACGGACAGGCTGCAGGTGTACCAGGACCTGCAGTGCAGTGCCCTCCCTCTGCAAGTAGGAGCTACTATTGAGCAAGAGAAAAAAAAAATACCTAAAGGGGGAGAAAAATAAAAAGGTTATAAAAATTAAGCAAATGTACACACATAAACACAGACAGCTCTGTGTCTTTTTAAGCAAATATTGTGCTGTTTCCATGGTTATTTCTGCTTTGAATATCTGCCCATCCCTACGGAAGCACACCTTTTTCTTTATTTAAGCTTTGGTCTCATATTGTTCCAGTAACTACCCACCGGAAGCAGCATACCCAACCATCACACATTACAGCTTGGGGAATTAGTTATTCTACTGGTTACTTTGGTAAATTCTCAAGGTTCTTTTGAGCACCAATGGTTTACAAACCATTTATCTATTACATATATCTATTACTCAACCCATTGAAACCTAGAAATGTATTTGTCAGTGACATGCAGAAGATATGGGTTATTCCATGGAAATCCACACTTCAACCAAACTCTTCTTACTCCTTGACACTCACTCGCCAAATGACAAAGACTGACGCCCGACATCCAAATGACAGCTAACGTTTAAATGTCTGGATATCTTTTTTGTAGGAATTGCCATGTAAAATGTATATATACATGGTCTTTCCTCCTAGGTTGAATCCACACGGTATGAGTGCTATGTGATTTCTGGAAGCAGTAGGATCTACAGCCTGGTCTGCTAAGTTACAGGGCCTCTTTTACTAATTGGAGAAAATAAAACAAGCATACAAATAACCAGGAGCCGGCCCACTTGTCAAGTGTGTTTCACTGCTTTATCTATTAAATTAATTCGAAACTTTAGTTGCTGTACAGCTGTTATTTCATTGCAGTAAAAAAAAAAAAAAAAAAAAGTAAAAAATAAACCCTTGGATAAAAAAAGCGCCCTTTTTAATTTTGTATTGGTTAACTTTAACTTTAAATAGTTTTTTTTTTCATAAAGATTTTCACCTC
This sequence comes from Acipenser ruthenus, assembly GCF_902713425.1. Lineage (NCBI taxonomy): Eukaryota > Metazoa > Chordata > Actinopteri > Acipenseriformes > Acipenseridae > Acipenser > Acipenser ruthenus. The sequence continues at coordinate 3,181,674 of NC_081215.1, forward strand.
TCAGTAGTCAAGTTGACCCCCATCCCCCCCCCCCCCCCCATGAGATTCAGGATTTGACGGTGTTTCATTACATTTAAAGTACAATCACAGACAGCAAGACTTCCAGGTTAACAAATATTTCTGTAAATACATGTCTTCCAACTGCAGTAAACTACCGGGAAACTGTTCTGTTTAAGCAGAGACATTTGTTATTATTATGTGACCATGTCATTCAATGAAACAGTAAATGGGAGATTTAACTCACTGTCAAAACAAGTCCTCTACATTTAGTATACAAGGTAACACTTTAAATGAAGTGTTTATTACTGCACTGTAATTACGCTTCTCATGCGGTTGAACAGTAACTACAGTACATTGTGAATACTGTACACAACAAAATGTGTAAATACCGTGTTATTACAAGACACCAGCAAATATTTTTCATTTTGTAACTAAGCGTGTGTTACAGTGTAGTTAGAGACACATAATGTAAAATGTTACCATAGACCAAAATAACTTTTTTCAAGTAATAACAAGTTAATGTTGTCTTGAAATTCAGTTTAAGTGTTGAAACAGCTTGTAGTAATCTATTTCTCAAAGTGCAGTTGAGGTTGCTGTTTTGCATTTTTACATGCAATACAGAAAAACAACATTTTCATTGTTGGAAAATACCTATTCATCAAATTATACATGTTGCACAATGGCTATATAGGGTGTGGTGTTTTTAAAGAAGAGCGTGCTTCTTCCAAAAAGTATTTTTTTTTTCTTTCCACACAGCATTCCAGTTTTTCAAAGTACGGCAACCTCTGAATGACAAAATACCAGCATTTATAATGCTAGTCATTTACCACATTCTTGCATTAGTATACATGAGAATTTATTGCATCGAGAAAACAGCACAGGTGCCAATTTGGAGGCTGGCAAGGGCACGCACGGCTGGTGGGCAACGCAAAGGAACTGTGAAAGCAGGTGTATCGTTCATGTTTTCCACATGGCCGGTCATTGTAAGAGTAAATATTTTCCATCAGATCTTGACCTCAGCAGCTAAGCAGGTCTAGGTGACTCCTAGGTGTTTCCATCTGCAACTGGTTTATCAGTTTCATTGCAATGAAGCCAGGCCCAATGAAACTTCAGAAAAGGCAGCTCCTTAATCAAGACTAAATCTATTCACTAGATGACAGCGTGGGCTGCCCCGTCGACCACCTTTCATACGGGCAGGCATGGATCTAATGCAGTGCTCAGGAGGGACTTTGGCTTTGGCAAGTCAGGCACGCTGCCAGCAGAGAGTCAAGAGAGCTTCCTATACGTTGAGAACCCACCACAGTCCTGAACAGAACACACTCTGTCTTTCTTGTGCCGAAGTGAGTGGTGGTTCTATGATGTGTGCTATGCCCACTGTGGGCTAGGGTGACACAACAAACTAATTTCTATTGTGACCTATGGGCTCCAGAGGTGAAAGGCTGAAACACTTGCAAATTAGCCTGCTGCACCACCTAGAGCCCAAGACTGAATCTTTACAAAGGTTTCAGCACCAATATATCCATACTGATAGTAAATAGTAAACTGATCAAAACGTAAAAAATGACATTGAAAAATCTAATGCAAAGATGTAGACTGAACAAAAAAGTCTTCCTGGACTAATGCTAAAAAAACAAAACAAAACAAAAAACAAGGAAAGGTAGCTTGCGTGTTCAGAGTGTACACAGTTTTATATGAAAAAATGCAGATCACAATGTAAAATCAGGTTTTGATGTGTCATGGCATGAAAATGTTTTTCATTACATTTTTTGAGCATGAAATCTCAAACTCCCAAAAATGTACACACCCATCAAACAGGTACTTTAAAAAGACATAAACAAAAGCACCAGAAAGTTTTTTTTTTTTTTTTTTAAACCTAAAAGCAAAACTTCATTAGACTTCTGCTTCTCAGTCACATTAAAACAAACATCAGCCATCATACTATCTGTCAATTACCCCCTCTGGGCAGAAGCAACAAGATTATTCCAACAACACACTTCGAAATATCGTGTCTTTATTTGTAGTGAGAACGGATTGTGGAGTAGAAGACACCTCAAACTGAACTGACGTCTGATATCTAACATTACAGTTATGATATGAGTCCGCTTAACCCATGTGCTAAAACCAAGTCTGAATGGATCTGAAGAGAGCAGGCTGCCATTGGCATTCAAAAAACACATTCCCATGTGTTGACATCACAGATATAGACAGCTAGTTGTGAATAGAAGAACACATTCTTTTGTGGGTGCACTTTTTCTTGAAGAATGGGTGCATAACGCAGCGCTGAAGAGCAAATGCACTAAAAAACGTTCCTGATCCCAACGATGGCGGCTGTTGCAGCGCTGGCTCAGCATTGAAGCAATGGCATCCACAACAACAGGAACACTGTAAACAACAGTGCTTACTTCTGTAAATAAATGCATATTAAAAAGGTACAGATCACAAGGAATAGACTGCTTTCATTCATGACACTTGAATGATTCTAATAACAAAATGTAGTTATTACCCAGGAAATGTTGTTGACGCAACGCTGAAAACAGAGGTAGAGTGTAGGTACGAAGCCAATGGTTTTGAAATTGTTACACTTTCCAGTTTATTGCACACCATAATACTGATTTTTCTTAAAGTTAAAGAGAGGGACAGACATTCAGTTTACTCAGACAGTCTCTCTATAATGTTCCTTTAAAGTGAAAAAAAGGCTGCAAGCTTCCCTGGCCATCTGTGAACCAGACTTCTGTATATGTTTTATGTGAATGACAAGAAAGTGGTGCAGACAGGGATCAGTGAGATAGTACTAAAAGATATGGGTCAGGGGCCACATTCATAAACCACTCATAACTTGCTATAGTAGCAGGGTACCAGATAAGTGTTCAGATGCAGCGGGGAGGATGTCGATCATTCTTAGAGATGAGACTTGACATGTGGAGTGAAACTGGCTGACCGTGTCGCTCAGCTCAAAGAGTCATACCGTTTGGAAATACAGCTTACCACAGATGTGACGACAAGAAGATCGCACAGCTTCAAGTTCCAGAAAAATCCCACTCGCTTGCTTTAACCCCATGTATGTTGTATTTAGAAATGCTATAAGGAACTTAACTATGACACTGGTCCAGCTGGTTAGGGAGGCAAAACCAAAAGAGACTGTTCCCCCTCATCACGCTACAGCGGACCTTACCGGCCAGGCGCCCAGTGATCTCAGAGCGGACACCTACAGGGCTAGCCTTTGTCCTCCAGAGGCCGTCAGCCCGCTCTCGAGTTCCTGGGTGTAAAAGAGGAAACTGTCTTGATCGTGGGATCGGAGGACGCCCACTGAACCTTCAGGTTTGCTGAGGTGTCTGGGGGATTGCTAGTGGGGGGGGGGGGGGGGGGGGTTGGAATGACTGGACATTCTAAATTGGGTGGAAATCGGGCGTAAAATAATAGGGCACTCTCAATTAAAAAATGACAAATGGAGTTTATTTTAGCATTACTAAATATATAATCTATGAGTGCTTATATGTTGTACTATACTTTGACAATGAATACAGCACAAAATAAATGCTGAAGTATATTAACTTATACAAGGGTCTTTAATTAAACATAACTCAGATCTTTTAACTCTGGAACTGAATGTGCCGTAATAAAGCAAAAAATAAAAAATACATATTTTACTGTCCTAACAGATAAACTTTCATCTTACTGGCCTAATAAGAAATGTAGTAAGGAGTTTATATTGTCAGCAAATATTTACAGCGCTGTGAATAAGCATGATTCAAATTCAGTAGCCTGTTTGTCCAGAAACTGTAATTTTGGAGTGCGTCTCTGTTGGCATTTGCCAAAAAAACAATCAAATGACACATTAAATAATAGGGTGTGTGGTATCGGTGAACGCCTGCATTTCCAGGAGAAAAGAAAAATGGATGTATTTTAAGATCAGATTTAACTATTGACTGCTCATTAAACTGTTGAAATCTGCAAAGCCAGCCTACTAATTAAATTTAATTTAAAAAGGTGTGCCTAAAAGTTTTTTGGCAGCTTTTCCCGGCCGCTAGTTGTTGTTCTAGTGCAGCAATTTCAAACCAAAAGGTGTGAAAAATAAACAAATTGGTCAGACAAACATAATTATGTATTTTTTCTGGTTGAATTCAACATTCACAGAAATTAGATTCAAGACAAATGTTCCATGTCCTAGTAACAAATTTCAATGGAAACAAAACCTACAAACATTTTGGTACCAGACTAACATGCAGCATTTAAAGCTACCTGGCTTGCACCTTTTTAACTGTACCTGTGTACATCAAATCTCTTTCTGCAGAGTTGCCTATCTTGACTGTGGTCAGGGAATGGTGCACTGGCCTTGACATTTGAGGTTGCAGAAGCAAACTGAACTTAAAAGTCATTGAGAGGTCTTTCCTCAGGATGGTGGACGAGGTTGCGTCACGTTTTAGGACAGACTAATTGATTTAGGTATTTAGACATGGACTGAACTGCAACATGCGAATCAATAACATTGGAGTTCAAAGTTCATTGAATTACTGCACTTGAAGCCCAACAAAAAGATACAACAGTGGCTGAATATTTCAAAAGGGTTAAAAAAACAAAAATGCTTGCAATCTAATTCAGGTGTGAACACAGGTAGTAAGCAAACTAACTGATAACAGCTTCAAAACAAAGGTCAGGTTGACTTTCGTATTTGAATAGGAAGTGTAAAAGGGAGTACCGTACTTTCATTGTTTTATTAAAAGCGGTTGGCAGTCCCTCAGTCTTCACAAACAGTAGGTATGACGTAAGGGTTGACTGGTTAGGTTGTTTATTTATTTGTTGTTTTCTTCTTTGATTAGTCGATATGGCACTGCCAACGACTTCCTCTTGTGGACTTTGACTGACAAACAAGCAGAAATGAATTACAAACGGCTCAGAGTGCATTCTTTGCAGGTTTTATTCTGCTTGTTTTTCAATGCAAGAAGCACAAGAAGCCTCTGAATGAATACCTGCCGATTCAACTGATAAAAAATAAAAGGGAGGAATTAAAACAGTGCATTGTGTGTGTGCTGAAAAACGTAATCCTCCAAAACTGTACAACAATACCTTTTTTACCAGATCTATATTTGATGTTAACCGTTCTCAAACCTCTTTAAGAGTATCAGCGACCTTCGTAACTTCGCTGTTCATTATACTGCGAATCAGAGACGAAGCATTTTACCTCTTAAACCAGTTCTGTTTGGCCCCGCCCTTTCAATGCACATTTGCTAATTTCCACCGAGCATAAAGATGCCAGCACCTAAATAGCTCTGATATCACAACTAATTGGGACCAAAATCTGATACAAATCCAAAACAAAGTCAAACTTGTGTGTGTCTCGTTCATTTGAAGACAGCCTGCTTTAGGCTTTTTACCAGTTGTTTCTTTGTAGTTGCTTTTTATCTGTGAAATCTGCGGTTGTGTTTTAATTAAATAATTAATGTATTTATTTTGTGCTATCAAACTGTCTATCAATCAGTATATATTGATTCTTATTTACCCACGACACATTCTCTGTTGTTGTGTCCTATCCGAGCTGATACTGACAAACTCAACATCATCAGGGAAAATGGAAGAATGCCAGCTTGCCTTACTGGGGACTATCTTACTGTAACTGCTCTGCAACACAGTTCAACTTTCCACTCCAGCATGTATCCAATTAGTACCACTATGTTAATACAAGCCTCCTAAAAATACTGATATTTATTTATTTAAAAAATATATATATATTTTTCTTTTTCAGAAATCACAATTTTTCCTGTGGGATGTTTCTGTGACCGTTTTAGCCTGTTCTGTTTCTGCCTCTTCCACTAGACTGGGATAAATTGGGATAACATTCAGAAACAACTGGTCCTCCATGTTTTTTTTTGTTTTTTTTCAAAACTTATTTTTAACATCTACTGAGTGTTCTACATTGCAGGAAAGAAATACAATCTCTATAAAACATTTTAAAAAATCACTCTCGAGTGGTTCTGATACTGAGTTATATCTCTTTATATAGGAGAAGGTGAGGCTAGCAGATTTCCAGGTCATATTGCCACCAACACAGTATGGAAACAACAGAACAGGGAAACTATCGGAATGATTGCAAACACCATACAATAGAAGGGGGAATATAAAAAAAGACATTTAAAGGACTTGTGCAGCTGCTTAATCTTTAAAAAATACCTCCAGCATACTGTGAAGAGGCACCTGATGTAATTGAGGGAAGCCTAACAAAACAGCAGGGCTTGGTATTAGCAATGTAACCCCCTTCAGTAACAATGCTACTGAAACAAGCATGGCTTGTTGGCACACTGTTGGTCACTGGCAACACCAATGCACACTTAAATACAATTACAGACATGCACGCACGCGCACTCACGTCACACTATTTTTCACTTTTAAATCCATCTTTAGAACATATTACCTATTTCGATACTGTACTCAAATACAGCATTACATTACAATAACTGAAAATAAATAGGATTTAAAAAAAAAAAAAAAAAATTATTTTAAAGATCTTTTAAAGATCTAGAAATCTGGCTGGACTGTTGCGATACCTCCCCTAATCTCTTTTATCATTTAAAACACATTGGAATCTGCTTATTTTCCTCGCTGGATATTGTTATCAAACAAATAACGTGATGAAAACTCAGCCATCTCGATCCAGGTGTAATACGATCTGTGATTCTTTAATCTATTAATGTTATCAAAGGCTTCAATCTATTGTTGCTTTTATTCAGTGAAATAAAACCCATCTGCTCTCTACACAGGGTGCGTGTGTGCGTGTGTGTGTGTGTGTGTGTGTGTGTAGGGGTTTCATCATCCAGCTTTTTGCTTTTCTTTTTTTTTTTTTTTTTTTTTTTTTTTTTAAACAGAAGCCTGCAACTTTTTGGTAATTCTCTTCGGCTACAATTCAAATCCCAGAAGGCTGCTGTTTTATTTTTAAACCACTGCACGTTTGTAGATCAGTAAACATTAGGGTTTGTCACTGACACATGCAAATCTTCTACTGCACTGTGACTAAATTACCAGAATACACAGGTCACAAATTAAACAGGAACCAGGAAGGTAAAACGCTGCTCTACTTTACAGTATGCCTACATTCTGCCACCGTCACTACTGTATATTAAAGAACTTGTTGATTACGCATTCAGACAACGTCTGGTTTTATTTCATTTATTTTTTTATTGGAGAATTTATACCCATCAGCAGATTTATAGAAAGCAGAAGAGTCCCCACAAAGCCATAAAACTCTAATTGTTCTTTCAGTTTTAAAGTCAGATCCATTAGAAATGCAGTCAGTGATAAACCGATATTTTAATCAACCGACTACTGACCATGAGCTCTCTGCTAAGAATGGCCCTACATAGCACAATGTGGTTTCCAATAGTAAACTTGTATGCTATGCTGTGATCATTTTATCATACCTTTTACAATAGGTTTACAGTGCTTCCTTAAACTGTATTATGCTTGAATATGTTTGTTTCACGGTATACATCAGTTTGGTTTGCAACACAAAGTGTAGTCAGATTTTGTTGATTGATCCTCTTATCCGTTTTGAAAATGAAGACAGATGACAATGATCCTATCGTTTTGACAACATTCACTGGAGAAGAGCATTCATTTTACTCCAACAGTAATATGCCTGGATTGTGTCATTCTAACTCTCACATACAGTTACTGTTAGAAATAATGCTCTTTTATGAAAAGTTACTGAACTAGTATGTGACAGTGGCATCAGCTGAAGAAATCATGGCTAAAAACGACTGTAGAAAGCGGCATAAATTGGGTGTTAAAATAGCACAAGGGATGTAAAAGCGATTTCTTGGATGTAGGATGGCACCAATAAACCAGCCTGTAAAATATTACTTTTCAAGACAGAGTTCGTCTTGGATCACTGCCAGACAGAGTCAATGTCTGCGATCCAAAACTCTTTTAAAAGGGATGCTGCATCTTTGCTTGTTGATTAGTTTGTTTCCTCAAAAAAAAACAGTAATCTTTATTCAACTTAAATCCTAAATACAATGAAATTAGCAGGCTGCAAAATATTGCCTTTCTTTTCTTACACATTCCCCTGTGCCTCCATGCAAATTATAATGCGTATTTATGCAAATGAGGTGTCGTCTTTAATTAGTTTTGCTTGAAGGCATTAAAATACATGTATTTTACCAAAAAGTATTTGTTTTGTATTTTTTTTTATTTGCTTTTGTCAGAATAATCTCTCCTTTTCCAAATGTGTAAAATAAAAAAGGTGCATTGATTTTATTTTTTCTTGTAATATTTTGATACCCCATTAAGACTAAGCCTGCAGTCTGTTTCCTTACTACAGTACACCCACAATACGGTACTGCAGTATTAATGACAGAGCACCGGCTTACAAAGGAACTGTTATATGTTATAAACTGATCTGTGTCAATAACCTGAATGAGATCTCATCATCACCCAGTGTCTACTGCCTTCATCTCTTCGAAGGTAAAACAGGATTCCCAGCTACATAGTACACACAACATGACCAGCACCTCTGCCATTACACAGTATTCAACACACTGGCTATTCACTGAAGGACACAGACCTTCCAAATGACTTTGAAAAACCACATTAGACCATATTTTAATATTTGTTTATAAGACTCAGCAGTGTTACGGTAAATCTTCCAGAGATGCCTTTTATTTTATGAGTTTCTAAGTGATTTACAGCTTTACTGTGAGTGGCTATCGAACACAATGCTGAGCTGGTTTGTGTAGTCTGAGGGATGGCGGGACAGAGTCCAAACACAAGAGCTTCTTTACAGAATAACGCACGTCGAACTGAGCTCGGTGTTGCAGAATCTGCTGAGCATGTCAGGAAAACCTAAAACGACTGGCTTTGCAAAGTAAGATTCTTCCCATGATTTATTGTCGGAACGCTACGTCACTATAATAGCTTTTATTATTATTATTGTTATTTCTTCCAGGGTTAATGCAAACAATAGATTTTTTTTTTGTTTGATTGATGTTTCAGGATGTACATTAGGTGATTTCATCAATTTTTTAAATTGCAGATGATTCTTAGGAAGAGAGGGAACAAAAAGAGGATAAACCTTGTTTAATCTCACATAGTCTTTTCTTACTATATTTTCTCTCCTAGCTGCTACTGTACACACTAATCTACATTCTTTGTTTGTGGTAAAGGGAAACATTTTTTTCTGGTGCACCAATGCATTTTTTATAATAGCACAACGGCTGCGTTGATGATCTATGATGTATGTCCTAGTATTTCACAGACAGCTGCCCAACTTCAATTTGACAAGATTATCATGCGGATCTAATCTTAAATCGCTCATTGTTTTTCATATTTTCATGTGCCAGAGTATATACTAAATCTTGTTGGAGAACGCCTCTTCTCTATAAGGTGGGTCTTCTGGACACAAGCTGATTCCTGTACAGCAGAACAATTATGACAGGGTCAGTTCATGTCACTTTTCTGTCTTGATGCATCTGTCTCCTTCACTCTGGTCTTTGCGAAGCAATACTTTGAACAAACCATGTAGTCTGCCTTGATAAGAAAGTGGAACTTTTCATGAGTGTCTTTGAAATTCAGGGAGCAGCTGGATCCCTCCTGTCAAAATGGCTGCCACTTTGATATTCCCTCCTTTGGTCGAAATTCTTAAAACTTTTGAGCTCTTCCCCGGGCAGGAATGTGGTTACAATATTCCGAAACTTCAATCAGCCCCTAGAAAATTCCACTTGTAATAAGGAGGAACTGCGTTTAATCTCCTTCCCTATCCTTCCAGTTCTTTGAAAGGGGGGTCGACTGTTAAACTGAAGTTTTGACATACATTTGCTTTCATGACAAATCTGTTAGCAAAATGGCCCTGGCAGAAGTGCGAAATCGTAATTGAGACCTGAAGTCTTACTCTTTTGGGAGGGGGAAGCACGGGGGACGGTAGCAGAACGACCCAACTGGAAATGAACTGCCTTTCCCTCTAAGGCCTGTGAGCCTGACACTGATTCCAGCTAGAACACAAAGGCCATTCCACCTTGCTTGTAAATCAACAAACAGCCAATCAATCGGCCACTGATTTGGAACAATAACCATCTCCGGCTATTTAAAAACCCTGGAGTCTATGATTGGAAATCAAGACGACACATCTGAAAATACAACCTGTTGTAAATTTGTTCTTGCAGAAGCAACTAGATACAAAATTCAATTAGGAAGTGATGGATTTTTTTTTTTTACAACGCTTCCTTTGATGGTCAGTGTGATGTTAAGATGGCAGTTCAGCCCAGTGTACGATACAGTCTGCTGCTCTCTGCTGCTGTTTTGCCATTTCCAGGTAATGCATGGCACGGTTCCCTCCATTCTTTTGCCTAAAGTGCCAATTTATGCCCCTTTAGGGTGAGCTAAGCTGTAATTACCTGTCGACGGAAGCTGGAAACTACCCCTCACGTCACATGAATCTGCTATATGTTTTAGATTAAAAGGTGTAGAGTAATAACACATATTATTGACTTCTTTGACTGAAGTGTCGCATTACCATTTTGTCTCCTGGAAAACAATCTAGGTTAAAACACCTGGCAACATTGTGTGGGCATATCTTCCTGACCTGTTTTGCTCAGAAAAACAAACATCTTGGATCAGTATATGAAGAAAAAAAAAACAAACAAAAAAAATGTGTAGAAGGGGAATCCTTAAGATTCCAAAACATTTAAGATATAAAGACTACAGGGAGCATTAAAAAGGAAGGTGGTCTGGTGTATTTATTTATGAATGATTCCTGGACAAGAACTTCTGTTTAAATGGAAGGATATAGCAAATGGACTCCCCTGGTAATACTATATATATATATATATATATATATATATATATATATATATATATAATTCAATTGAGCTGAATAGACACTAACTCAAATTCTGACCTTGGAATCTCTTGTTTAAACTATGTTCTAAGGATAACAGATCTGAGATGGTGTGTCTTGGTCCTGTGGGGGACATTCTTGTACCTGACAATTACCATTTACATCTATATATCTCTTTTCCATGCACTAGCATTCTCAAAGTACTTTCTATATCAGTTGAATGCTAAAGGCTACATTCTATTTCATGCCAGTTTTACTCTCTTTTGTTAAATGTGGTTCTATGAAGTAGTTGTGTTCCTCTGTGCCACCTATGGTGCAAGTGTCTAATTCCACAGGTTGAATTAAGCGCGAGAAAAGCTCACATACCCCACTCCTTAGCTCTAACCACAAGGCCACCTGTCACAAGATCCCCATTATACTACATTTCATTTGGTTAAAAGCAGGTTTTTTTTTGTGTGAATACCTCTTTTTTTATTTAGTTGAAAAACAAGTTAGTTCAGCTTTTTAATTGTTCCTCTAAAAGAATTTTGCTTGACGTTAATGGGTTGTTTTTTTGTTGTTGCTTTTACATAACTGCCCTTCAATTTTTCCAGGTCAGTTGTGTTCTGCCATCGTTGCGTAATAAATGAAACACACCAAAAATAATTAAAATGCTGTCTTTATATTTCAGTTCTGTTTTGTTAAGACAGCCAATGATGGTTGTTTTTTTAAACAAGTAATCTCCCTTCTTAAATCCAGATCACATTAAAATAACTTTCAACAGAGATAATGTCGGTACAATCTTAAAGAGGTGGCGAGTACAGTAGCTGCCAATTAGAAAATATGAAAACTGCAATAGATGTCAATAGGCATGACTGAGGTGCTGTAGAATGCCTTTAAGCTTGACAGACACTATTACAAAACCCTGAGGACACACAGTGTGGGTGCAGTGCTTATGTTCATCATTGATTTCTTAAAATATCTATACAGGTGGATCCACAGAGACCCACAAACCCATCTTAAAGAAAAGCAACACAAAAGCAACTAATCAATAAACAACCAAAGTCAAATACGCCTAAAAAATATACAAATTAAAAAATTTATTGAACCAAAATTTCAGGTCAAAAGTCATGTTTAAGATCACCAAGCACTTGACCCAGCATAACCCACTACCCCCCAGCCCTGTTGCAACAGAACTCACAAATCTATGCCAAAACAAGCACAGCAAATGCTTCTCTTAAAATACACCTGCTTTCATAATTATCATCAAAAATGAGCCCAACCCAAACAGTCAACAAACATAAAAAGAACAGTGATGGAAGTGCCAACAGTTTCCAAGTTACCTGCTGAATAATGTTACGTTAACATGTTGAATTACATACCGCTTTGTAGTTTTCCCATTCACAGTACTGACAAAAAATGTACAATGTGACATCAAATGTGACATCAATGTGACATGTTCAAAATCTAACATCAAATACCACTGGCTACTGTTATGGCTTTCAGTAGACTTTTGAGATATAAATTTGTAGTTTCTTTGATTGCATGATGTTAAATAAAATAGCAGAAGTACCATAGTCTAGGAGCCTAGGAGGTAACGGATTGTTCACTTCTTGAGAATAACATAATACAAATAAATAATACGGGACCAGTGATACCTTCTAGATCCCACAGGAGACATATACCACCTTCAGGACAAGCTCATAGAAAATGAGCACGCAGCGATGTGCCTTCTTTATTTAGAAATACTGTGAGAAAGAACATGCGCTCCAGCTCGGTTGACACAAGTATTATTGGTGGTTAACTGTGGTTTTCCTTTATGAATTGTGCATAGCGGATATAAAACAAGGAAACTACTGTGCTAATGGCTCTCGTACCATACACTGCATGCAAACACATCTAATGCAAGTTCTTGGGGTCAATTCCATTGATCTAAACAGTAGCGGATAAAACATTAAAGCATTTTACTTACTTTTGAAAGCTAAAATAGCTTTTAAAAAAAGACACGCTGTAGATATGATTTAAATGACGGACGCATTTAGAACCACCACCGTCTCACAATAACCTCAAGGTGGAAACAACGACAATATGCAGCACACACTTTAATGTGAAAGCACTGTTGCTCATGTTAATTATTAATTTGTTACACAAATAATCCTGACTTGCAATCTGTAATATAGAAAAGCTTTAACTCCCTAGGCAGCCGATCTGACAGACTACATAGAGGGAAACTAGAGTCAAAAGTCATGGGTCATTCTAGTGAAGGGATTTTGCTGCCAATTTCCACCTATGTTCCCAGAAGGAACAGAAGACAAATTAAACTTGCAGAGGAACCACATGGAATCAATGCCATACTGGCATGGCATGGTGGCTCTTAAGCGCATTGACAATGTTTCTAAAGTCTGTAAGTTCACATACATCATTAGGAACAGATGTGTAAGTGTATCTGTGTTTATTCATACAATTACAAATGCACATCCACCTATGTTTTCTAATCATTAAGTTCATCTCTTCTATCCAAAAGCAGAACTTGCCATCTCAAAATGCCATTGCATAGCTTTTCTTCCCCCATTTCTGCTCGAAGACTGTTCTGTGACTTTTTAAAAAAATATGCAAATGTATTTTAAATAAAATAAACATTGAATCCTTTATAAAAACAAAAAAGGCGTGGATTTTTTTTTTTTTTTTTTTTCTGTAAAAAATACCCTCTGGATAAACTGAACCTATTATAATATTTTAGAGAAACAAATGATCTGTTTTACCTGCAAAACATGCATAATCCTGTTAAGATGGTACAATGACAACATTGACTTTTTTTTTTCAATATTATTTTGCAAAAGGTTGTTTGGCCAAGTGGCTTCTGCTTTTTAAAAATACAAATGCAAATAACAACATTTGCCACGTATCTTCCAATGAACAAAGGACCTGCTGTTCCTTCTGGGTGACTAGTAGTATTTGTGACTCGGAAGATGGGCAGAGAGGTTCTGTCTAGGTAGAAAGAATCAGTCTGGTACCACTGGAGTCCAATCACAGTCCTGGAGGGCCATTCCACTCCAGGTTTAACAGGTAGCATGAACTAATTAACGACTTTAGGGTCTGGATGGAGGTTTAATTGGTTCAATTAAACCATTTAGAACAGGGTTAGAACACAGACCAGGACTGGAAGGGCCAGCTTTGGCCTCCCCTGGTCTAGTGCCCCACCTTGCATTCATACCAGTCACCCTGTCGGGACTCATGAGAGAAGAGCAGGAAGGGATTCTGGCATACCAGCAAAAAGTAATACAAATATTTTCCTTTTTATTTAATGTTCTCCATAATTCATAGCCTGGAAAAGCTAATCAATAGCACCTTAATGAAAACTTGGGCCATACTTTATTTTGCTGCAGCGAAGCCCCATATCAGCATTATGTTGCCTTGCTGTGCATTGTTTCTGCCCTTGGGCTGTTTGACAGATGTGCATCACATTCTGAGATATCTCAAATATTTGTTCTATTTGACTATAGATGGTTTATCACAATGCCAAGGGTGGAATTAGATATTCTCTTTTTTTTAAGCCGCAAGAGAGGACCAACACTACATGTTCCCCTTCTTTTTATCATTTATTTTTTCGAATGGTCCTTGCTGCTCTATGAAAGCCTCTAATAAACCAAACATGTAAAGATCACATTAATATCCCAATATATCATTTCATCTCTGTGAAAGAGTCTCGGACAGAAACCGTCTCTCGACAAAAAAAAGCCTTACAGAAATCAAAGAACAACAATTGTGCTATTTTTTTTTTTAACCATGCTTCCTTCCAAACTAAACTTTCCTCTTGAAAAGAAAACTCTTCTGATCCGAGTCTCTCTTGGTTGGGTGGAGAGTGTAATTTTGATCAAATTACTTTTTTTTTCTTTAAAAAAAAAAAAAAATTACAAAATAATGGGCAGTGGCAGTCGGATTCTTACGAGCAGAAGGGCAGAATTATATGAGTCTGTTTTCCCACATCTACGGCAAAGTACAAGTTAAATTACTGAAAGACACCACATTGGTAGAAAACCTACACCTTTTTATATAGAATTAAATTATACAGCTACAAAACCACTGTCTATTCCCATTGTACTGAGCTGCGTTCCCCCTGTCTATAGCATGAGTAAAGGGTCAGAGTTGCAAATGCCATACAAGTATCATTTCAGTAAGCAAGCAGCAATTGTCCCCTTTCTTAAAAAAAAAAAAAAAAAAAAAATGTATGTGGTGAAGCGATCTCTACTATGAGCAGTCCCCACTACAGGAAATCTATATTGCATTGTGTTCTATTGTATTGCATGGTATTGTTGTAGCAGTAAACAATTTACAATAGGATTACTAGGTCTTATTGAGATACACAAAATAATTCAGATCATTGCAGTGGAAAAATAAACATTCGTAAAAACTAAAAGCGCTATATAGAAGGTTGTGCACACTAAGGAATAAAGACTACATACACACAAATGCACTCATGCCCACTCACAGGCATACATCATAACCCCATGTCTAATTTTGCTATAATAGGGTTCAAGTTCTCATACTTTTGTCCCATGAGATCACTAATTGCACATCTTCGTGTGTGTGTATGTTTCCTTCTTTCTGATAGTAATAAAAATAAATAAATTAACAGCAATATGACTATGAATCAAAGGTCAAGTTGTAGAAAAAATTGTATCTGTCTGAAGTACAGTATTGTAATAGTAATAATCACTGTAAATGGGCTCAATGCACCTGCCTTGTGCTGTTTATCTTGCAGAGTAGCGTGACTCCATTTGTCCCTGTATCTAATTCTTTTTTCAATGCTCCTGCATCTAGTGTTTTCAATGTTAGCATTTTACCAATTAGGCTATTCCATGTATTTATAACTTAAGCTAAGTAAAAAAAAAAAAGAAAAGGGCTTTCTACCTTCTGCTCTAAACTTACTTTTGCTACATTTACGCCCTCTTTTCCCTCTCTCAGTGCTAAACTGGAATCAATGTTCTAAACTTCAGTTATGTCCACTCTTTTTTTTTAGGTTGAAGAGATGTAATTATTTGAACCTGTCCTCGCAGCTCACGCCATTCGTCCAATGCATGCAGGCTCACACTGTCTTGATTGAGAGGCTGATTCGAGTCAACACGCCACTTTCAATACGGCACTGCAAGGAACTGTCCTACACGCAACACCATTTGCATTGATTTGCATTAGCATTTGTTATGTAAAGGAAACAGACCGAACTAGAATCAGATTCCATCTGGATGCGCATGGAAGGATTTCCAATCCCACACATCACTTTTAAACTTTTTTGATGATGACAACTTGCTTAACATTTCAGACAGATTTATAAATGTATTTAAACATTTGGTGTATAAAAGAAGAATTTCAAGGATTTTGGATGAAACAGAGTTGTCCATACTAGCACAAATGCTGTACTTATAGCAGTACTAGTATCATAAAATATGGCATCATGCCTTATTACACGGTGTAACACAATGGTTCTCTAAAAGGGGCAATGGTAGCACTAGCCAAGCAACAATGAAATAAAATAATAAAATGAAATCAAATATAATAATCCTCTGAAATGCTACCCTACACTCCCTTATCTCTGTCTGGTTAAGGATATGTTTTGAGTTCTTATAAAACAGATTCATCTTCTCAAGGTTCTTATTAATTAGGTTATGCTGTATTGGACAGGTCCAGACTCATTAGGCACTGTTTGCTGCAAGAAGTCAATTTCTGAGTAAACCTCTCATTTATCAATCAGTAACATTCACTTAGTACTTGGGTGTTGCTTCAACTTATACAGTATTGTACTGCCATGCCTAACCCTAAACTGCCTGTTTGTACTGTAGGGTCATGTTGAAAAAACAGGCGTTTGTTCCACTTTTATTTATTTGCATTATTTTCATTGCTATTTTTGTTTTTAAAATAGGGTGCAGATGCATGAAACTACTTTGTATTCTTGGTCTCAGATTCTGATTGTGAAACAACACAGCATATTTGATGGCTAATAAGGACCTAACAATTGTCACATTAGTAATACACTCACTGAATACTAATTGCACAACTCCATTCATCACTGTGTAGCCAAAACTACTTCTATGAACTTCTAAGTCATTTCAAAAGGCTCTGTGGGTACAACACTTTTGGGCCATATTTTCAAAGCATTTACTCCAGTTTTTAATTAACTCCTCCTTTTTTTTAAAGCACCTGTTCATTTTACAAAACTAGAACCAAATAGCTAAGTTAGACATGTCAAGTCCTCTTCAGCACTCTCAATGTGTTTTGTTTTTCATTTTGCAACTGTAACATGTTTTTGTCCCCTTTCAAAAATGAGTTAATTACAGAATGGAGGCCATGCTTTGAAGACTACGCCCATTTCTGTCAGTACAGAGAGAACTCAAATATCTGTGGACCAACATGGAAGAGAAAGCCGGACTTTTTAAGAATAACGTTGGGAAAAGTATTCGAAATTAAGAATGGAACTGAACTGTGAAAAGAGGACAGTGAAACTGGATACTTAAGCTAAGGAAAATGAGTCATATAAATGTAGTTATAAAACCTTTACTAACTGCTTTATAGCTTTAACTGAAATAAGTGTGTCTCTTGCAAGCATGCTCTATTTTTACTGTAGCCTTGACAGAAAAATGAGAGCCACTATAAAAACACTTTATGCCAATTTACATGCATGACTCTTTGCTGTGAAAATATTTTTGGGCTGAATTCAAACATCCAGAATATCTCAACTGGGCTTTTGAAACAATCACGTCATGCACCATTTCAATACAGCAAGCTCAAGTGTTTTTGCAGTTTCATTTTAGTTTCAGCGTTCTCTGTTTTAATTCCATGTATTGTTTAAAAGTTTTAGCATGTTATTTAAAGAAACGTGTTAAATGCTGAATTAAGCCAGTATACTTATGTAAAAAGGGATGGTGCATTTATTTATTTTTTCCCTGTAAGGCAGCTTGAATTTATGGCATACCCTCAGACAGTGTGATGGTAGCTATTCCTTGCACCACAGCATCATACATAATGCAAGAAGAAAAATGTTAACAGAAGAGGAGAAAATCGTCAAGGTGTCCTTACAAATCAGGGCAGTGTCATCATCTCATTTACTGTGGCATTTCAAAGAAGACCAGGGCCCCATTTTCCAGTGCTTCAGCCCCCCCTCTCCCTCTGACTGAGCTCACCACCTTTGGAAGATAGTAAATTACGTTAGAAAGAGTGCTTGGAAGTGTGGGGAGCCATACAATACTCACGTTTGTGTGCGCAAATGTTTTCTTTCAGTAAGCCGACAGAATTAGGGATACATGAAAAACCTAACAAGCAAGGACTTAAGTACAGGTTATTTATAAAGCAGTCATTTGGGGGGTAAGAATCATACAGTGGTTATTTTAAGAATACCTTCTTTAGTTTTTCTTTATAGAGACATACTGATATGAGTCTTTTTGGCAAGTACTCATTAAGTACAGTTATACCAGCAATGACTTTTTCGTATTCGATTTTGCCAGGTTTGCATTGTATTTAACCAGATTTGGACCCTTTCTTGCATTCATGCAAATCTAATTAACAAAAAAAAATAATACACCCCATTGTAAAGCAGATCCAGTGCTTGATCTCTAAAGAATGTACGTCTCTGAATTCAGTTTAATTTAGGTTTAAACATACTTTCTCTACCATACATTGTACTCGCTGTACAGACAGAATACTCTATTAACTTTCATAGAGTGCTGTGGTTATTTCACCCATGAGGACAGTAGAATACACAGTATTCTATGATTGTGTTCATGCTGTATCCTCGCTACACTGTATACCACAAGGTTTTGTGAAGGGTAAAGTAAACTGGTTTTAAAAAGAAAAGGTTTCTAAAATGCTAAAAAGAGTGATTTTAACTGATCTGGTCGTCAAACACATTCCTGGTGGTGATACAATCTCACAGCCTCTCGCAGTGCCTGCCTGAGAGATGGTCTAATCTAATTAACCAGGAGAGAAGAACCCAGAGTAGGCTTTTAGGCCAGTTTATATTGCCCAACTTAGATCTTAATGATTTTGGATCCACTTTCTAGTCTTTTTCCCTACGGAGTGTTTTGTGTATGGCTTGAGTCATCATTGTTTCAATCTTTAGAAAAAGAGTTAAGAAGCTGATGGCAAGGTTACAGCAAGCTAGACGTGGAACGCTCATATTCTGCAAACCTGCGCTAAGCTTAAAAGAAGCTAACATTGAGCAATATCACTACACTGACAGGGTGGCAGTCCCAGGGTTCTGCAAGAGCACAATGTGTTCAGGACCTTGTGCCAGGTAGCAGAACTCCCCTTGGTAGGGATTCCTACAGTACTTAACAACAGATGGTGTTGTCTGCGACCTCACACGCAAAATGAATTGAGATCCAAATGGACTTCAATTAAAACAGCACATTCAGTACACGCACCAAACTGAACATTTAACCCTACGAATATGTGTACAGCGTTGCCCTTTTATAACGCTGGAGTCTGGTCTCATAGTTACAAAGGAAATAGCAAGAGCTATTGAAATGGGGCACGTTTTAACCAGTTCTACGGTGCAAAATTCATTTCAACATCAAAAAAAAAGATTGAAAAGTTTGTCATTGAGTGTTTTCACTTTCTTTTAGTTTTTTGGTAATTCAGCACTATTGAGTGTTTTACAGTTATTGATTAAGCATGCTCTAATTTTAACAGGATTACTTTGATGATCCAGAGCAGAGTTCATTCACACACTGTATATATTTAGTTACATACTGTATCGAGCCCCCAGAATGTGAAATGTGGCAGTTTGGCTAGGACATGAATATTTAAAGTAACATTACACAACGCAAGCCTAAAGTAACAAAGGCTTTTTTAGCATGTCTACACGCTGCGCGCTGTTCCTGCTGTAAAACAACCTGACCACTTTCGAAAGAGGTCCCCATGAGCTCATACAAATTACTATACCCACTTAGATTTGATGTGTTTTTCAGATAACTCAAACCCTTCTGTTACTGTACCAAAGTCAGTAACAGACGCCACAGAGACTTTTTTATTTCTCGTCATGAAGCTCTTACTTTATTATTCTCGGCAGGGAGCGTGGTTAAATAACTTTCAGGGTCACTTCTTTATACAGCCTGAACTCAGCAGTTTCTTCAGTAGTTGACTAACATCATTGGATTAGCAGATTCTTTCTTTTTTTTTCTTTTTTTTTTAGAAAGGTCAAGAAATCAAAGTTGGGTTTTTTTCCCCCCCGAAAACTGCCATGATGGTGAATTTTTATTTTCATCTTTTAATTAAAAGTGGATTTTTATATTTCGTTTTCTTAGACCTAGCCTTTAATAATTTGGTTGGCCACCGCAAGCCGCTCACCAGTTTACATTATTGTGTCATCTTTTCAGCTATTTATAGACGCAGTGCGCTTCTTCTGGTTTAGCCTTCTAACTTTTTTAATAAAATAAATTACAAACTTGCCTTCTGCGACAGACACAAACTGCAACCGCTTTAATTTACAAATGCAAATTGGACAATATTAAACATATGCTGCTGGTACTGTATATGTTAAAAAAAAAACACACAGAAGCTATGTTTGCTACAAGTAGTGTATAATATAATTCCATTCCACTTACACACCTGTTCCTAAAACTGTCCTTTTCCAATGTTGGGGGAATACACTTTAAGTTGTATAAATTGTACTGTGATTACATATAAAGTTGTGTAATTAAAGTGTAGGAACTACGATAGATGTATGTTATTACTGTGTAACTTGTTCGCTTCAGTGTAGGTGGCTTCAAGTGTGTAAATCTTTATTCCAACTAAACCCTTACTTTTTATTGCATTGTCTAGAAAGCTGACTTGCTAGACCTATCTATCATATCATCGCACAACTGGAAAATATATATTTTTAGCTTTGCCAATAGGAATTATTACACCATACTTAAACCTCCAGCAATGTACATGGCTCATAGTTCACCATGCCTAACCTAGTTCTAAAACAGCCTCCAAGTCAGTCTTTTAAAGAAGTCACTCATTATAATTGAATCACATGCGCTTTCATCCACATTCTCCAATACAACACGACTGCATACTGGGGCTTAACCCGTCATATAATCATTGTCCCATCATCATAATGATAACACTTCATATGAAAGCATACCCCTACAGATGTGCAAGGAAGAGTTGCTCACTGGTAGAGCATTGCATGGACTGTATCTTTGAATTAGGTCAGCTGTAATTGCATAGTATTTTTTTTGTTAGACTAATATAATCAAATTGTTTAAATATGGGATTCCTGTTTAGCCATCCCCCAGTAAGCCTAAATCAGTCAAATCAGAGACGTCTTAAGCCATTAGGTACCATTAGGTACAGCACTAGCCATGCCAACGCTGCAATACAAATAATCCATTGAGATAATCCCCCTCACAATACTCAAATAGTGCTGACTGGTTTGATTTGTAGAGAATGGCAATGGTAGGACAAGACAAGCATACTACCATAGCCCTGTTTCAAAAGGAACCTGCATTTGAGGTGGAACATCTACTGGGATGTGCCGTCTAATCTGGATGGCCCAGTTGTTTTTGCTTCTTTTTTTTCTTTTCTTCTACTGCTTTTGCATTGATTGATGGGAGACTAATGAAAGTTCCATGGCAACATTCTAAGCCTTGCACATTTGTTTCCATTACTGAATGCACACAATGAAAACACAAGGTATCCATGCAAATATTAAACATGCTGCCCTTCAAAGTCGCTCTTGTTTTTGTTGAAATAGGTAATCGTTCTATTGGAACTCCTTCCAATATGCGCAGATCTGCAACCTCCAGGTTTAAAACAATAAAGAGCCAGGGTAAAAAAAAAGAAAAGAACATCTGGAACCAATGTAAACCAGGGGTACAACACCGATTAATGTAAATGCTTATCGACAAACAGACAGACAGATCAACAAACGGACAGTCAAAAAGATTGAACAATAGACTTGCAGACCTTTTTACTACAGCATCATCATATAAGTTCTTGGGGATTCCTAAACTAAAGCAACATGCTGTCATATGTTTTAAACTTTTTTTTTTCTGTACATGTATTTTGCCACTTGCTTATTAGCCAGATTAACACAATCCAGAGATTGCTGACCCCAGTAGAATATTACTGTCTGCTGGTAAATCTAACTTGACCCATAACTTCATACAATCAATCATATGATCTTCACAGATCTTCTGTTGAAAGGTTTGTTTAACAAAACTGACGGCTGTTTTACCTAGTCTTTAATAAATCCTATTTTTTTTTTAAAAGGAGTTTCTCTCACAAAATGTGAAATGTGTCTTTGTACATTAACTTGATACAAACAAACAACATAAATCAAGTAATTTTTGGGGGGGTCAATCTTTGTACAAGTGGCATCTCAAGGATACACCCATATCCTTCATAATTCCACACCATGAAATATTGATCGGAACGTTGAAAAATCATGAGTTCTGTATTTATAGGTTGGATTCCATTTACTCTTGTATAAATACATACATACATACATACACACATACATACATACATAAATAAATAAATAAGCAAGTAAACATATTTATCACTTAACTGCTTCAAACTCAACTTTCAGATTTCACAAAAGCTTAGCTCTATAAGATACAGTCCACTGATTTTAAACAAAATATTCCAACGCATTTATTTGCTTCAGACCCAACAGAGGCAACCAGGATTAGTAAGAGGTGTCCCAAATTATTCACACGTCTGGTGTAAATCATTTTGATTTTTATTACCCTTAATAAGTTGATGCAATGCCATTTTTCTTCCTGTCTATCTTTCAAACATTTAAGTCATATTTACAAGGAACTTGTTAAAATATTTAATAATATTTAGTGGCAATTTCAACGGAGCCTGACAGTGTTTAATTTATACTCTTTAAGTGTTTCAAAAGGAAATGACATGAATAACAAACTGTCAAGCTCTTCCAATTTACATAGTTGAGCCATAACTCTGCTACCTTGAAAAAAAAGAGGTTTTTAACAAAACAGGTCATAAACTAACAACTGAATGCTCTATGTATAAATGTTGATAGAGGCAATTCAACGAGTAAGTATGCCAACTGGTACCATCGCATCATATAATTTAGCCTTTTTTTAACATATGCAATATTGCTGCAAAGTTTACAAGCTAGATGATTTCAAGCATGCAAACTGTTTTGTAACCTTTCGATTTAGCCAATAAATATACTGTGCAGTCATTGTGCAAGCTCCTGGCTTGCTGATGCGGGTGGTCAATACTGCAACTGCGCTACTACTTACCCTGCCTCTAATGCCATACATCATTTGTGTGTCAAAACTGAAACACATCCCAATTTTAAAGACAACTTCCCATGATATGTTTCATCTCCCCAGATAAACCACTTGCTAAAAAAATTATTCAAAAAATGTCATCATTACGATACGCTTATGAAAGGAATCTGCTGTATCTTTTAGAGCCATCCCCACCCCAAATGAAAAGCCCTCCAAATAAAAAGCATCATGATATTGACACAGATTAGTCATGAATAGAATCTCCCCAGTGCCCTCTCGGCATGACTCTAATTAACAGCCAATTCATCTCCACTGAACTGAACCAACACACAGTGTAATATATGGTTAGTTTGGTGACTAATCTATTACTGTGCAGCAACTGTGCATGACTCTACATAGGTATACATTTGTTGTAAGCATGTACCCTTTTATGATAGGGAGAGAGCATAACAGCCTGTTTCCTGTAACACTGAAGCAGTTACTCTACTGCCCTTTCCACCTGTACAATAAACATATTAAATAGTAAATGTAGAAATATATTATTCACCAAAGACTATTTAACATTAAAGTGCCTATTAGGATGCATTACACTATATAATTCTATGGTAATGCATCCATAAGCAAAGCCTAAGAAACATCCTGAAGCAAACAGGGTGGGGTGAAACACAGAAAAGTCAATAAAACTACCAACTGACTTATTTTAATAGTGGTTATCCCAACCCCTCCGCCCCTCCCCATCTCTGCTGATGGCTACTATTGAGAGCGGAGAGAACAAGGAATGTACTCTCCCCCCCATTGCTTCTAGAAGACTTTAATGGAACTCCTGTATTGCCTCTCTTGACCAGAATTCCAAGGCCAGCTTCTGTTTAGAATAGTGTTTGTCTTAATGATCTGTCTTTGCCTATGCCTGTTGCCTCCAGTGTGTCCCCTTACCCTAAGAATCACCTGCTTCTAATATTGAACAATGGTCCTTAGAAACCAATGTACAGTAACTAAGCCTACCATCATTAATCTGTCCGAAGCGTGATGTGAAAATGCAGGAGGCTCGGCAGATCAATATCATTTTATTGTTGCTGCATGGTTCTGGACATACAGCTGTGTCAGAAAGAGCCGGCTCAGGTGTAGGGGAAATAGCTCTGGATTTCTGCAGGACTGACCACCATGAAAAGGACTGGGACACCCTGGTTCTCTGCTAGTTTAACCCTTAAAAAGGGGGAAATATTTATATACTATTACATTTCTAACACTTTTGGGAAGCCTCCAAACAAACGCCAGCTCGACCAAAAGCACAGAAAACATGCTGTCTTTGCAACCTGACCCAAAGCCTAGGACATTTCTCATATGGACACTGAATTACATAGAGCACATCCATCAGATACATCAAGCAGCTCATCAGAGTCTCCAAGATTTCAATAGAAAATGGCATTAAATAGTGTTAAAGTCAAGGTGTTGTGAGCGGACACTGGCCCAGATGTTTAGTTGTAACTGTCTTTCTTATTCTATTGCTTTTAATATACTGTAGTTCACTGAAAACATTACAAAAAGGTAAGGGGCTGTAATAAAAGTAATTCAGTCTATTTGCAATGTGGGAGTGTGTTTTGGCTCAATACCGTGTGGTTCTATCTTCCAACAGTTATTGGAAACTTGCATTACACTGGCTTTAAAGCAAACTGTTCCCCAACTCGCTCCATCCCTAAACCATGCCAGGAAATCACAAGTCATTCAATTACAGGCTGTATTTTACAATGGTGTTTGGCTGTGTCATACTTGCTGTTTAGGGACTAAAGCACTCTTGAAGCCCTGTGAAGCTCTGATGTCTAAGACTGCTGGCATTGGACACTAGGGAACAAGTTAAAAAAAACATAAGGACAATTCTGTTGTTTTCAGGGCAGCTGACCATCCTAAACAAAGGTACAGTAAAGCAATAGAGAGATATTTCAAGATTAGCTTTTACAATTTGCAACTCAAGACTTCTGACAATTCTGATCAATTCCAGGTGATCATTTGAGTGATCCATCAATCCATTCACGTTACACAATTAGCATAAGCACAACATTTTGCTAATCAATCCCAAACCTATAATTTGCAGCTCAGAGGGATGCGTCCTTCCAGAGATTCAAAAGCCTCCACTGCCCTCTTAACAAACCTCCAGTACAAACAGATTAGTGACGTAAGGGAAATGTAAAGCCTCTCTTAGCATCGAGGACTTTTCTTACAGTAAAAAGTTTTAAATGCACATTCCCCAGGAAATAAAGAACAGATGTATTTGGGATATCTTTACTCCTGGGACCAGCTTTCATTTTCTTTATAAGAATTCCCCTTTCCCTGTTTTTTCATTATTGTAGTTATTATTATACTTAAATCAGGATTGAACGGAACTGGTCACCATTGCTGGTATACTGGTCACCAATGGTTTTTACTCCTTTAGCATCCAATGCCGGTACCCTGAGTGAGTCCCTCTGCATCAGGAACTGTCTCTTCAAGGATTCCCACAGGTCCCACTAAAAACACTGGAACTAATGCAAAACATCATTCACCTCGGGTGTTGCTTCGCAGATTTATGATACTTGGTTCGGGACTGGCAGCTATTTCCAAAACAGTTGCGGTTTAACACACAAGCATGTTAGTAACATACATTCCCTGCTATGGCTGGGCTATCAAGCATCTGAAGAATGCTTATCCCTATTGTCAGGGATGGGCACTTTATGGTTTTAACAAAGAGCTCATCAAAGTCAATGAGATTATAATTATTATTATTTTTATTTTTTTTAAATAAATGGGGATATGAACTCTCAGCAAGGAGGATAATTATTACATGCATGTGTTTTGTTAACTGTGTGTTCCTGCTTCTATCTAATTATATAGACCAAGAGCAGTGAAAAAGATATACCTCTGCTATAACCATGTGACCCTCTGTGAGGGCACACTAAAATAATACAATTGACATTTATCTAGAAACTGGGTTTCAATGTGTTGCATTTTTAGATGTGTTGATAAAAGACGTGTTGACATAGCACCTAAATTCTTGGTTTCCATCCCAGATACACCTTAACTTTGTTTTGAGCAGCTCCACCCTGGATACATAAAAATCGGAACTTTCTGGCACAGAACAGTGAGAAAAAAATACAATTGTTTTATAATTTCTCAGTGTGCTGTTTAAGAACTTGAGAGGACTACAATAGATATTGTTAAGTAAACACAGTACAGGGACTGACTCAAACTGATTCACTGCTGTGTTTCTTAGGAAATTTCATTAGCTGCTTACTGTGTCTGCCCACCAGGACCCCAATGTAAATGCTGCATCCCATTATATTACCCAAGGGCTTGCACACAGAACGGGACCTGAATTCAGTTTCAAATAAATCCTGTTGATGTTCCAATTGTTCCATCTGTAACATATTAATTACATTCCAAATCATCATTAGAATGCTGGCTCTCAGAACACACCGCTTGGAATCCATGAGCACCGATTTCTAATGAGAAATGAGCACGGAAAAATTAAAACTAGTCAGCATGCTCCTGATAAGTGGTGCCGGAACATTCAAATTTCCAACAGTTACAGTATTTCAGAGAGAATGTTTAGTTCTTTCTGTAATAATAACGCAGTTACTGCATGCATGTACAGAAATCATACTTAAACATGAACCCCCTGTGAAGCTTCAATCTGTGTTTATACATGCCTAATGAGTTCTTAAGTCCTTTCAATAGTGTAGGTACAGTAGCTCACTGGGATGGCTGCCTTAGACTTTATTGCAATGGTTATCACCACTGCTTCCCTGAAGCTGTAAAGACTTGGTTTCCTCATAGAATCTGCATCAGCTGATACCAATGTTGTGCTCTTAAGAGGCATTCTTCAGAATCAATGTCTGAAGCCATGGTTAGAGGTTAAACAGGTTAGATTTAGGGTTAGGATCAGGGTTAAGGTTTGGGTATATGATTGCGTAAGGGTCCTTAGAGTTAATGTATAGTTACGGTAAAGATCTAAGGTTACGGAGTGAAATGTCAGACTTCTCTTAAGTAATGTATTCTTTGTGTAATGTTTTTGTTTTTGTAATGTATTCTTTGTGTAATGTTTTTGTTGTCGCATCCCGGTGACTTTTTAAAAATGTTTTATCCCCCCTGTTGCCTCAATAGAGCTCTCAGAATCATGTCTAACCTCCAAGTACACTTTATTTATGAGGCTGTTACCATTAACCTGCCCATCTGCCTAGTTATATCTGCCTAGTTATATACAGGGAGGCTGTGTGGTCCAGTGCTTAAAGAAAAGGGGTTGTAACCAGGAGGTCCCCGGTTCAAATCCCACCTCAGCCACTGAGTCATTGTTTGACCCTGAGCAAGTCACTTAACCTCCTTGTGCTCTGTCTTTCGGGTGAGCCGTAATTGTAAGTGACTCTGCAGCTGATGCATAGTTCACACACCCTAGTCTCTGTAAATAAACAAATAATATAGATAGATAGATAGATAGATATATAAACAGCATACCTTTCAATGGTTTTCAAAATGCTTTCTATGAACATGATCGTTCAAAGTCACTAAACTGGCAGTTTTTGTAAAGACTGACAAAATGTCCAAGCCTGTCAACTTTCAATAAATGACCTATATAATTCTTACACAGTAAAAGCAGCATAGCAGATGTTAAAAGCGCAACACAAGTTGACACAGTTATTTAAATCCTAATGTGTCTTGCACTAATTGTACTAAAACCTAGAATCAGAAAATAAGGGCAAATTAAGAGGCTTCCAAACTGCAATGTCAAGCCTTTGGATCTATCCCCATAATAGGATTTTAAGGACAAGCCTACTTATAAAACACATTTTTAGGTTTACAGTGCTTACAAATCTCTTTTCTGCCAGACCTTTACTTTACGTTTCGTGCAATAAAATACTGTTGCAATGTCACATCCACATCTGGTTCTTTCTGATGCATTTTATTTCATTTAAATTAATTATCTTCACGACCCTGAGAAAGAATCACCAGGCTTAAACACAATAAAACAACCCAACAAACAAAAACAATTTAATCTACCTATTGCATACCTATAAATGTTTTTTTTTTTTTAAAGAAACATGTGAATGGTTTTCTGAATTGTGAAGGCACAGAATTGTGAAGGACATTTCGCAAGAAAACTCACATAACCATTCCTACCTACTATACAAATGTGCAATGCAATTAAAATGAATATATAAAACATAAATAAAAACATATCCAGCACATTAAAGTAATGTTAATATGCATCTTATTCTAACTTAACTTGTGCCAACTCAGTTTAGCAAAACGGGATACAATCATATCTAAACAGCTCCATTTAAAATGCAATTTGATTTGCTGCCAAATTGCTAACAACTCTTTCCCACTTCAACGTTAGGATGGGGTAAACATTTAATTAGCATTTGCACATAAAAGAGAGCTCTTTGTCACATTTTGTATAATGTATCCCAGAATGACCACTACTTTTAAAGATCCACCGCTTTGGTTATTTCAAACTAACAAATGTTTTGAGAAAAGAACAACACCGCTGACAAAAGGCATTGGAACTGCACCACAAATCTACCAGGACACAACATGTTTAAATAATCCAAACTTTTCTTTAATCACAGCGTAACAAAATTGGCTCGTACCTTTTTGAAGAGACAGCTGCCATACCTTACAGCTATTATTAAATATTCGCCAAGGACTGACTCTAAAATATTTACACTGTCCCACAGTACCCTAAAATTGTCCTCGTATGAAAAGATAAGACCTTGGGAGGTACGTTAGTATTCTTTTAATCAATTTGTTAATTACTAGAGTGGCTACAGCAAAGGAAAAAAACATCTTTCAGGTATTCTTTATTCTAAAAAGTGCTTAAACATGTATTTACTCAGCAGCCGAAATGATAACCGGGGCTTCATTTCCAGAGAGGTCACGGTAGTTAAGGAGGTGACGTGACTTTCTGAAAGTCACATACTGTGGTAGGATCCTACTTTGAAGCAAGTGTACAGTCCACTCTATATCACAGGCCAGGATTAAAAGTTTATCTCAGACAACAGGGCTTAAATTTAACTATCAGCCTCACAACCATGCACCTCCAGTATGGAGGTAAAGTTTGCTAATTTATTTGTTAAATCCCTAAATTCAGTTGAGTCAAATTGGTGCAATGTTTTAGTCCTTAATCAAAGCAGGTGGGACACAACATGAACACAAAACAAAGCACTGTGCTCTGAATTCACACTTCCAGTGTAAAGATAAATCACATATGATAAGAATGCAAAGCAAGGGGAAACCTGTGGTACACCAAATTTAGCACAACACAGTGAACACATACTGTAGTGTATGAAGGGAAAGCATTGTGCAGTACAGAACAGTGGGGCCTACTTAAGCATGGGGAAAATACAGTAAAGCATGGGTGATTTATACAGGAGGAGCCCTTTGAACTAACCCATTCGTTTGTTTGGATCAGCGAAGTGGCCAGTTCACACCAGGGTCAGTAACCTTGCTGTTTCTCCAACAAGCTCCTGGAGGCACAGCGTCCGGAAAACAGACAGGACCTCAATGATACGGCTCATCACCTCTGACAGCACACCACCACCCCCCCCCCCCCCAGGCATCAGACATTGAAGTTTTTTGTCAATGGGATCTGTTCTGATTTCCTTGGGCAGAACTGAAACCTTCTGCCTACCTGCTGGCTAAAGCATGCTACCCACTGAACCACCGGTAGCGTTCATAATATGGAGACATGGAAAGCAAACTGCTGTACGACTGCACTTTGCTGAGCAAACCGCTGACAAAGGAACATATTCGCGTGACACTGGATGCACGTTCTGTATTATTATAATTATGATTTGAAGCTAGGCCTTTCGAAAGGCAACTGTCATTCCAAAAGAGTCTGTCACGCTGTTGTTTCATAAGGCTAGTATGCCACTTTCTCCTTGCTCCACCCCCACATGCTGCTTTCAGGATTTACCCAAAATCTAGATTCAAACCCTTGGGCAGGATGACTGGCGTTCACAATAACTCTACGATAGGTACCAAGAATGCACCTGTTGCTGTATCCATTATGTTTTTATCAACACGTGACACAGCACTCACTATGGCCCATGTGTGGGGTTCTAGCTTTGTGATCACCATGGAAATCTCTCTCTCTCTCACTCCTTAGGGAAGGAAGCAGTGACTGGTTGCCAGCAAAGGGCAATGACACGAGGATAACCTGCTGCTGTCAAAAGTACCTGCATGTGTATTGCCAGGTACTGCTGTTGATACAGCCTTGCTGGACCCTGTTTACAGAAGTCCAATCCTCAGGCACCAGGAGGTGCTGGTGTGTGGGGTTTAAACCGCAGTTAATGCAAAGAAGAAATTGGTACAGTAATTAAATGCATGAGAGGTGAGACAATTATTTTTTCTGAGAACTGGTTAAAAAACTATTTCTAAAACAGATGTTTTCTTCCGTACTTAAAGTGCAGGGGGAGGTTTTAATGGATACATCAACGCAAGCAAATGTACAGTATACTTAGCTATACATGTTAATGAGGATAATCGAGATCTATTAACACACTGATGATACAACTGCATGTATAACATTTAAATACTTATCAACATTTAAACTTATTAATATCATTTGTGTGTGTGTAATATATAAATATATATATCATTTAACTAAAAATGTTTCACAAAACATTTTACAGTATAATAGCATTCTTTTCACTTTTTTATTTTCTTAAAACTTCAAATATAAAAATACTAAACCCACAAGATAAAGAGAAAGGCCCCCACCACCCCACCCCCCTGTACGATTGTTGGCAATCGATGTATACATTTGAAGCCCTCCACTTGACCTCAAAGAAGAAACCCATGCCTTCTATAACACATTCTTTCTATATGTTAGGTATGTAAATCAAACGTTATTGCTTTTAAGTACATA